>NC_043714.1:50899092-51023877 GCF_006229205.1 Suricata suricatta
TTAGTGTCTTTACACACTTTAATGATATATTTGTCTAAGTAAGATCATAAAGATTATGTGTGTGATTCTGCATAATTCTTTAAGAGATAATTAACCAGTAAATCCACAGATAATAACAATTTCCTTTTGAGAAACTTTGTAAGATGGAAAAAGATTCATCTCAATATTCAAATAGACTGAGTTCTCAGCTATAGTTGTTGACTTGACTCTTGTTCTGACTTTGGCTTTTAGAGGGAGAACATTTGTGTAATTCTCATTTATAAACTTTTGTGTGACCGTTATTAGTTTATCTAATTCAGCTTAGATATCTAATGGCAGCTGGCAGTCCATTGGTTAAGAGTACAGGCTCTAGGGTCGGACTGCCTGGATTTGAATCCTTCTGTGTGCCCTTGAATAAGTTACTTATCCTACTTCCCATCACTATTCGGCCCTCATGGATGCTTCGGATCCTGTGTTTCATCTACATCTACAATAATCTCCCTGACCAGAGAGTCCACTGAAAGGCCTCCATATGAGGTCCTCTTCCCCCATGCCAAAAAATAAATCACCAGGACTTTTAGATTTTGTTACTGGTACTGTGGGCCACAGTAGCTCTATGTTGTTGTAGACAGTTTGGGGTGTTGTTTTGTGTTTTAGTTTTCTAACGTGATATAAGAAACATGCTGTTTGTGTCCATCTCCTAGGTCACAGAGGACACACTGTCATTCCACACAGCTCATTGCTGGACCCTTCCCACTGCACACAGGAAGCCGAGTGGAGCGTTGGGTTCCCTGGGGCTGTCTGTGACGCCTCGGTCAGCTTCCACCGTTTGGCTTTCAACAAGCCTTCTCCAGTATCTCTGCTTGAAAAGGATGTGGTTCTCTCAGACTCTTTTGGTAAGTGGAATATAATAGTCTAACTAGTAACCTAAATGTTTTTCTATTTTCAGCATCATCTTTTTGAGTTGTCACTCACTATTTGGGACATGGAAGGAGTATAATATTTGTATTAGTCATCATCCAGGCAGGAAACAACTGACGCACCCAAAATGGGCATGTGAGGTTATGGAATAATTGCATGGACCAGCATGATGTTCTGCTGCACAAGGAACCTCCAGATAATATTACTACAGAGAGTCGGAAAGTTGACATATTCCTTGGAGCAAGATGGTAAAAATACGCTGTTGTCCCTGCCAGTGAAGGCAGGCCCTTTTGATTATCTTTGTTGATTGAAATGGGACAGGGAAAGCATTTGCTACGTCAACAGCTGTCTACCAGGTGCCAGGGAGTATTGGTTACCTGATTTGTTTTAGTGATGATACCATACCTGGAATATCAGATGAGCGTGACATCATTACTGACTCGGTTGCATTAATTTGCTGTCATTATTCATGATCCCTCTGGCATTTGCACCAGCCAAACAAGCTAGTTAAATGGGGATGTGCCCTTTGGTTGAGACATGCAGGAGCCCACCAAGGACCCCCTACTTCCTCACAGAGAGGGAGTCAGGGGAATAGGTAACTCATTACACACTCCTCTCTGCCTCTCTTTTTCCTCCGCTCTCCACTGTCCAAATTCATGGAGAATGGTGGACAGTGGGTCTGCAGAGAAAACAGTAAACATGAAGCAACTCTTTTATCATTTATTATGATGTTATCAGTTATTATATCTAACTTTAAAACATTCTAACTAGAGTTTCTTCCTCCTATGAATTGAAAAGGTCATACAGTAACTCTCTGAGTAATGGGTATGCCCACTTAATGGCTTAATAACATGAATTCCGTAGCCATTCCTTTTCTTCTGATTTCCAGATGTCCAAAATGGAGCAACATTACTTAAACTTTTAGAGACCGTGGTACAATAAACAATATTTTAATCAGTGTCATAGACTCTGTGTCTAAAGTTCTCTCTTAGCAAGAGAGCAGGATTATTAAAAAATAAGAGAGAGATGGCTCATGTCCAGGAAAAGACAAGAGCCCCAAATAAGGTCCTTGCCCCATATTTATCAAGATCAGAAGGCTTACAAACGTGATGGGCATTCATAAAGAGACAAAGAAACAGCGTTTTTTGAAGATATAGTTTGCGGATTTGGGTCAACATAAGACAAAATCTAGGCGCCGGCAGATGGGCAGATGGTTGTTAACAACCATAGGAGGCAGCGTGCCTATTTATCTTAGCTAGCCTAGGGAAGAAGACAGATAGGGGGACATAATCTCAAGGTTAACAAGACACTTTTTCTTTGGTTACCCATCTCCGCTCTGGGCTGTTTCCCCTGCAGCGCAGTGGTCTATAGTCCAATTTACTTGTTTTGCCTCACCTGGCCCTATTCTGTGACAGCAGCTTCTCCGCTAGAGTACTAAATCGGGGGGCATTTTGCCCTGCATGCCGAATCTTGCTTGCCTCACATACCTTTGTAATGGGAGCCTTTGTCCCCATTCCTATCTTGGGACTTTGCCCGTCCCTCTCTTCTCTATCTTTGCGGTTCAGTACCCCCTTATTCTTGGGATACCTTTACACTGTCCTATTCTTGGGGTGCCAATCATGTTTACCCAAACTTGGGTGTGATCATACTATGGCTTTTTATGTCTCTATGCCTTGTTCACCCATTGGTATAAGCCGAAGGATCCCTAAGCCTATTCCCCCACAAAGCAGAGTATCTACAAATGTTTTCTTCCAATTAAAAACAGATAAGCTAAAACAAAACAAAAAAACCCCAAAACATCAAAATCAAATGAGGTTGTTTTATCTAGTGAGATAATGCATTAATATTTCCCATTATTATGTATCAATACTTACCATAAAACTTTTAATCATATCTCCAAATACCTTATGACATACTGTGAGTTGACTGAACATTCGTTTTTTATAAAACATGGTCTAAGATTATTTTACAGAGGACTCAAAGATATACAAGCCACTGAGTAAATTATTTTAAATATACAGCATGATAAAAAAAATGTATGTCTTTATTTATTTTTAGCAGTAATATTTAAACATTATAAGTCTCTAGGTTTGTTTTTGGTGATTGTTGATTTTTTTTTTGGTGTTATTAGTGGTGGTAGTAGTGATGATTTTAGAGAGAAGTTTTTATTTGTGTTTTGTAAAGTTTATTTGAGAGAGAAAGAGAGTGGGGGAGGGGCAGGGAGGAGGAGAGAGAATTGCAAGTAGGTTCCATGCTCTGACAGCGGAGCCCAACGTAGAGCTCAAATCCACGAACAGTGAGATCATGACTTGGGCTGGAACCAAGAGTAGGATGCTTAAATGACAGAGCCACACAGGTGCCCTGTTTGTGTTTTTATTTTTGATTTAAGAAGTCTAATATTTCTGAATTTATGAGACTATAGCTTTCTTGTGAAGTCTCTCTGTGCCTAATTTTGCCTGATCCTTTCAGGAATGAAGATTTTTATTTGATTACTAAACTGAACACTTTGGTGGCAAGTCTATACATTTATCTTTCTGTCACCCACATAACTCAATACAAGACGTTGCAAATAGTAGAGACTCAGTGAGCATTGAATTGCAATGGAATTAGTTGTAGTTCTCAGACCAGATTACAGAGTAGAGGAAACATCATGCCATTTCCTTTATAATGTGACATAAAAAATAAATCCATTTTCATAGCCACACAAATTTGACTATTTTTATTTTATCTCCATTAAATCCAAATAAAATGATTTAGTACTAAAAATTAAAAACAGAAAAAAAGATCACTTGTTTTTATATATATACTAAATGAATAAAAAGTTCAAAAAATATACTAGAACAGTGGGAAATGAGATTTTATGTAACCTTACATATATCTTTAGATATCTTTATCAAAGTATCTTTATCAAAGTGTCTCATACATGGCAATGTATCTTTATGTATATATGTATGAATATATAGAATTTATATGTAAAGTTAGACCAGATGGCAAATTAATTTATGACACTGTTAGTGCTACTATAGACCAGATGGCAAATTAATCTGAGACACTGACTCTTAATGATACTATTTTTTTAAAATATCAACTTCAAATTTCAGTCCAAAATGCTTAAAATCAACATACTGAAAATGAGTGCATCTGAAAAAAAAATTAAGGAAACACAAGGAACTTTTAAAAATGACAATTACTTTTATTTACAAAACAATTATGAAGGAAGTACAGCCTAAAGTCTAATTCCATGCATCAGAAAACTTTGGTGGAGGTTGATTCTGCCAAACATAGAGCAAATTCTAGAGGTTGTGGATGATTTTCATGAACTCTAAGTCAGCTATTGCTTCCTGATAGACTATCCCCAAGCTTAATAGCTGAAATCTACAATCATTTGTTTTCACTCTCATGGGGTGGGGGGGAGGAGAACTGGGGGTTGGATGATCTTGGCTGTGCTCAGCTAAGTTGCTTTGCTTGAAGGTGAGGGGCCCCGTGGGCTTTGCTCCTCCCCAACAGTGGAATTCAGGTTGTTCCAGGGCGCAGGCTGAAAGGAGAGCCAGCTCCCTGGGGCAGGCTGCCTGCGTTGCAAGGGCAAGCCTCACTCAGCAAGCACTTTTCAAAGGGTTATGATTGGGCACCTAACATCAACAGGCTTGGGCAGTCTCCTCTGCACTCAAGGAACAGAGAGGAATGAATACTTGCTGAGTAATTCAGAGCATCATAGTTCTTGTCATACATTGCAGGTCTTTTGGAACTGTGTGTTTTTAGGGTCTCTGCTCATGGCCTTTTAAAATGCAATGCTAATTCACAAGCCTAAGAATTAATGAATTTGTTTCTCCATCGTACTGGAAATTTTTGCCTTATTCTCCAAAGAAAAAGGATGAGAGTTTATTTTATAGTCTTTCTTCTAGCTTCCTCTTCCTAAATTTGTAAGAGAAGAGTTTGCAAAGTTAACACAAAGTTCAGACAGAGACGATAAGAGAGAGGGAAGGGATAGGAAAAAACTGCATATGAGCAATTAATTGTAGATCTCTTCTTTATATTGTAAGAAATCTTTCCACATCTTCAGCTGAAGTTGTTTGGCACTTTCTCGTGAACAAGCATTGCTAAATTAAATATTTTTTCTCATAAGAGGTAGTTTAGGTTCTAAGTTTGCCGTTCACAAAATTCAGGGTATCATGGCCGGTGTTGGTGATAACTGTGGTGGTAGCCTAGATCCTTAACAGCTTTAAACCAAAACTTTCCATTAGTACTTGTTTTGCAGATTTTTATTAACTCAACAAATATGGGAAATCTAGTAAAGAATTACAACTTGTATTCGCATTCCCTGCAAATCAAGGATCCTGAAGAACTAAGTTATTAAAAGAATAGCAACACAATATATTTTATTTTTTTAAATGTCTTTATGTATTTATTTATTTTGAGAGGGAGAGAAGGATGCACAGGGCAGGTACAGTGAGAGGGAGAGAGAGAGCCCCAAGTAGGCTCCATGCTGTCAGCACAGAGCCTGACACAGGGCTCAGTCTCAGAAACCATGAGATCATGACCTGAACCAAAATCAAGAGTCAGACACTTAACTGACTGAGCCCCCTGGGGGCCCCACGACAGAATTATATTTTAGACCAATAATATTTAAAGAACTGTGTTAATATTTTTAAGCACTTTTGTCATAGTCAAAATCAACATCATGTTTGAATTTTATCTTTCCCTAAGGAATAACGATGCCCTCTCAATTCAGAATTCCAAGTGAGAAAGCATTTTGTATTTCAGCTAAGTGGAATATTAAACATTGGTGCCTTCGGTTAAAAAGACATAAGAACCTAAGAACTCAAGTAATGAAATGCTATACTGACTTCTTCACAGACTTCCGTTGACTAGGCTAATATTTCACATTTGCTCTTCTTGGTAAAAAGAGGAATTTTCTAGAGATAGAGATCACGATTATCTGGTTGTTTTACATTCTGTTACAGGCACAAGCATTGTTCCCTTTCAGAAGAAACGACTGACTCATATGTCTGGCTGGATGGCTCTGATTCCAAATGCAAAGCACATTAACTGGTATTTTAAAGATGTAGATCACGTAACCAACATATCCTATACATCAACATTCTATGGATTTAAGGTAAACAAAGAGCTATAAAATTCATCTTCTAATAATTATGATTGCATATAACATGAATACAGCATGAAAGGTGCTCACCTCACATCCTGACCTGCCCAAACTTCATGACCCACCCTACATAAGCAGCAAGCCAAAAAAAGAAACCTTGTGTAGGAATCAGAAGTCAACAATCTCAGCCGTATTCCCATAGTACGAAGCTGATATCCCTTTGTTATTACCATAATAAGAACTAGTATTTATTAAGTGCTGATGATGTTCCAGGTACCAGTTAAAAGGTTTATAATTTGTATTATTTCTAAAATTGTTTTTAATGTTTATTTATTTTTGAGAGAAGAGAGAGAGGGCAAGAGCAGGGGAGGGGCAGAGAGAGAAAGAGAGAGGGAGACCCAGCATCCGGAGCAGGCTCCAGGCCCTCAGCTGTCAGCACAGAGCCCAACGCCAGGCTTGAACCCACAGACTACAAGATCCTGACCTGAGACAAAGTTGAATGCTTAATGGACTGAGCCACCCAGGCACCCCTATAATTTCTATTTTTATGTACCAAACACAAAAAACAGCAGGCCAAGTCCTTTATGCCTACCATCTAGATCTATCTGAATCCAACATTCTGTGAATATTTACTTTTGATTTTTTTTTTTAAAGAAAGAAATATTTTTAGATGAAGCGGAAGTCCCCTGTGTGGCTTACCCTAATCTCATTCCCCCACTTTCCACCTCTAGTAGTAACCAGTGTCCTGAACTGGGATTCATATTCCTCAACTTATACTACGTATGTATAACCAAAAACAATACCTATCATTGTTTTAAATGTTTCAGATATTATAGAAATAAAATATTCTCTAAATATGTGTATGTGTAAGTGTATGTATATGCAGAGAGAGAGAGAGAGAGAGAGAGAGAGAGAGAGAGAAAGGCATTTGTTGCCTTAGGATATAGTTAGCATTATTTCCATAAACGTGTAAAATGTTGCTAAACAAAACATGAATGCAAGGTGACAAATTAAAACTAAAACTTAAGTCTTAATATGAGGGCTAGTTATATGTCATAAAAATCAATATATTAACATATAAAAGAAATCATATTTCGGGGAAAACTTTTATAGGAAGAAGACTATGTAATCATATCTCATAACTTCACTCAAAGTCCTGATATGTTTAATGTTCTGGATACGAGGAACGGCTCTTCAAATCCACTGAGTTGGAATACTAGCAAGAATGGAGACTGGCACCTTGAAGCAAACACAAGTACTCTTTACTACTTGGGTATGTGTTCACTGGGCCAGAGTGGTTCTAATGCTTTGTCAAAAGGAGAGAAAAAACTCCTCAAGAAGCAAAGATGTCATACGGTGCCTTGTTTTTGCAGGATTCAAGGAATGTTTGCCAAATGAAAGGACTAGAGACTAAATTATGTTGAAAAATGCCTTGAGTTGAATTAAGAACTTACATTTTAGTTTTTAAAAGAAATGTTTAAATATTTTATTTATTTATTTATGTATTTATTTAAGAGAGAGAAACTGAGTGAGTAGGGGAGAGAGGCAATGAGAGAGAGAGAGAGACAGAGAGACAGAGAGACAGAGAGACAGAGAGAGAATCTCAAGCAGGCTCCGTGCTCAGTGCGGAGTCTTACACAGGGCTCAATTCCACAACCCTGTGATCGTGACCTGAGCTGAAATTAAGAGTTGGATGCTCAACTGACTGAGCCACCCAGGCGCCCCAGAATTTATGTTTTATGTTTGGAGATAACGCCAACCCTGTTACAAATGGCCCTGACATTTATTTCACAAAATTAGAGGAAATGAGTACAAAGGAAGCTGCCAAATATTTTGTTTCCATTTTTATTCTTTTATTGTTTTAGGCGATTATAAATATTTAAGAATCCATTTTGAGTTCCAAAATACTTGTTTTGTCAAGATACTTTGACGGACTGCTTCTCAATAAGACATGTGCATTTATTTCATCAGAATTTTTCCATATGTGTTGCATACGTCTGAGCTCGACCAAACTATCTAGAGAATATTTTCAAGTTCTCATGGCTTTGTCTGCATTCAAGTTCTTTAATAATCATGTGAATTTATTTTGTTTAAAAAATGTTTATTTATTTTTGAGAAGGAGCACAAATGGGAGGAGGAAGAGGGAGACAGAGGATCTGAAGCAGGCTCCACACTGACAGCAGGGAGCCTGATGCGGGGCTCAAACTCATGAACCCTGAGATCAGGAACTGAGCTGAAGACAAACTAAGCTGAAGCCCTTGACCAACTAGAGCCACCCAGGTGCCCTGATCATCATATTCATTTAAAAACTTTCCTTTACTTTCAGTGTCAGGAAGAAATGACCTTGAGCAGAGCCAGCCCATTTCTGGGACCCTGGATCCTGATGTGAAAGATGTTGTTATTAATTTCCAAGCTTACTGCTGCATCCTCCAGGATTGCTTTCCTGTACATCCCCCAGCAACAAAACCAATTCCCAGGAAGCGACCAGCCTCATATAAGTATATTGGCCTTTTGTTTGTTAATACCTTTGATAGCACTTGACAGAACTCTTTCACACCTCACTCCTGGCTGAGAGAATGCCTTGGGCCTGCAGGATGCCTTCTAAGTCACCCAGCACGCCTACACTCATTACTTCACCTGGGCCTTATAACCACCCTGATGAGAAAATGAAAAATCCGTCTCACAAAAATTATGTGTGAATGTTACTGGTAATCTCAAACTTACGGAAGTTAGATATGGAGTGTTAGGCCAACTCCCTTACTATATTAGGTGAGGAAGCTGATACCAGCGACCTTAGTGAATTATGCAAGATCCCAAAGCTTTTGATGGCACTTCCAGAATAGCCCCAGAAGCTAATTCTCCTCCTTCATCCAATGCTTTCTTAACAGGGGTGTCTCTTTGTCTAGAATAACTATCATAGTCCAATCTTGTAATACAACTTATTTAATTTTAGTTCAGACTCCGTGTCTCCCCCTCTTTCTGCCCCTCCCCAGCTCATGTTCTGTCTCTCTCTGTCTCTCAATAATAAATAAATGCTAAAAAATTTTTTTAAATAGTTCAAATGTTTGATTTCCTCATATATGTTAATTCTTCCAGTTAAAAATAATTTTTCTATCTTTGAAATTTACATAGCCCTTTACCTTTATTTCTCATGTGAATCATCTCTACCTTGTATTATGGTAATTACCATACATCTTGGTACTAGTATGTGGTGATTATACTAGTCTTTAAGGCCCTTAAAGGTATGATCCTGATTTAATGTATATTTGTATCCTTTATGGCCAAATAAGAATCATAAAGTAATGTCAGTGATGATAAAAGCTAAGATTCGGTGACCACTTCAGAGCCTACTACTACGCATCAGGTACAACCCAATATTTTTATTAGGTGAATTTATATTTCAAAATATAGAGATACTACAGTAACTATTTTACAAAAGAATAATTGACTTTTTAAATATATTAATCCAATCATTAAAAAATACATACGTGCTGAACACCTGCTATGCCCCAGGCACCGTGCTGAGCGCTGGGGAGTCCATTGTAAAAATCACAGATGTGGTCCCTGCCCTCGCTGCCCTCACATTCTATTCAGAGACAGATGCCAACAGAAGCAAGCAAAGGAATAAAAAAGTAAACAGAAAATAAAGCACATGAGTGTGGATTTTAATAAAGGCTATAAGGGCAGTGGGTAGGGGCTGGGACAGGGAGCAGCATAGCAGGGACCCTCTTTGCGTGGGGTGGTTTGAAAGGAGGGGGCATTCCAGCTGAGAGCCAAAGGGTGCGAACGGTGGGAGAGCAGTGTTCTGGGCCTAGGAGGCATCTTGGGCAGAGACCCTGCAGTGGGAAAGAGTGTGGCATATCCAGGAACAAAGAGAAAATCAGCATGGCTGGACCCTGGTGAGCAGAGGAGAGTGGCCTGGAAATGTTTTGGAAACAGGTAGAAATCAGACCACTCAGCTCAAGCCGGCAGTTAGTATTAAGCAGTAGAAGCTTTTAAATGCTTCTTAGCTGAGAAGTAACATACTCCAAATTGCATTTTGGAAAGACCACTTTTGCTACTCTGTTAACATTACAGAAAGACAGTGGAGAAAGCAGAAAGGCTCATGAAAAGACTCTAGAGAGCATTGTAAGAGACATGGGCCACCAAGGTTATTGACCAAAAAGCCCTCATGTAGTGTAAGGTAGATAAAATTATTGAAAACTTGATTAATATTTATTATGACTCCCTAATAGATTTAGATGGGTCTAGACCAGAATGTGATCGAGGAATATGTTGTTATACTAGGTGTATATATCTTAGCATAGAGGTTTTTTCCCCTGCATAGTGTGGGTTCTGCTCTGTAGAAATAACTGTAATTGGATTTGTTAGTTAGTACTATGCAGATAATACTATCAGTGAAAACAAACAAAATCTTGATCCAGAGTTGGTTCCTCAGGTTTAGGATGTAAAGCTCTAGTTATTCAACACATATATGCTTAGTTTAAGAAGTATTAGGCTTTATTGGTTATAACAATGAGCAGCAAGTAGAAGAATGTATGAAATGCATGGTATAGTAAGAATGAAAGGCTATTAATCTTGAGAAAAGCTAGATACAATCAATTACAATCTGTACAATGCTGGTCAGGTTATTTGGTTAGAACGATACAACCTTAAACAAACCTTCCCTAAAATTGCTTCATGAAAAATAAGGTATTATTGTAAATCTAAGTTAACTGCTAACCTTCTTTTAAAACTATTAAAATAAATATTGATAAGAGAATTTTTGATTAACACATTTCTTAATGATACAACTTAGTAATTCAGTTGCATAATACAAGTACACTTTTGACCAAACTGTATATTGACCCGTTTGTAGAATTCCAGAATTAGAATCATAGAATTTTTAAATTTTTTACTAGAGGTTAAGGAAGCAACCTCTGACTGAATGTTTTCCAGTGGGAAAATATCATCAAATTTATAATAATATTCTTTACAACAATTTGGACTGAGGTGGTTTCTAGAAAGTATAGTGATGAAAAGAGGAGGCTGCCTCTCCCCCAAAGCACTTTTTATATCTATTTCAGGGTTTTTTTTTTAATGTTTTTTATTTATTTTTAGAGACAGAGAGAGGCAGCATGAGCAGGGGAGGGCCAGAGAGAGAGGGAGACACAGAATCTGAAGCAAGCTCCAGGCTCTGAGCTAGCTGTTAGCACACAGCCCGATGCGGGGCTCAAACCTAGAAACCATGAGATCATGACCTGAGCCAAAGCTGGATGCTTAACCGACTGAGCCACCCAGGTGCCCCCTATCTATTTCAGTTTAAGGTAACCCTCACTCTGGTTATGCACCTGCCAGCTCTGCCCCCAGCTCAGGGGCTTACCCCCATTGACTCATCCTTGCCATTTCACATCGCTAATTCCATCGCTTCCTTCACAGAATCTAGCTGACCATATCTTCTTTCTTTCCCCAGCAGTAGCACCATATATGTAAGGGGCTTTAAAGGGACAAAGGAGGCATTTCTTTTCCTGTTAAAAAATATATTTTATGTTATTTTTTGAGAGATAGAGAAAGGGAGAGAGAGCGAGCAAGCTGGAGAGGGTCAGAGAAAGAGAGAGAAAGAGAGAGAGAGAGAGAGAGAGAGAGAGAGAGAGAGAGAGAGAGGGAGACTCTCAAGCAGGCTCCACGCTCAGCTCAGAGACTGATGCGAGGTTCAACGTCACAACTGTGAGATCATGACGTGAGCTGAAATCAAGAGTTGGGTGCTTAAGCTACCCAGGTGCCCCAGGATGCATTTATTTTTACTTTCTACCATGTGAAATGTTTTTTAAAAATGTTTAATGTTTATTTATTTTTGAGAGAGAGACACACACAGAGCACGAGCAGGGGAGGGTCAGACAGAGAGGGAGACACAGATTCTGAAGCGGACTCCAGGCTCTGAGCTGTCAGCACAGAGCCCAATGTGGGGCTTGAGCCCACAAGCCATGAGATTAAGACCTGAGCCAAAGTCAGATGCTCAACCGACTGAGCCACCCAGGTGCCCCTCTACCATGTAAAATCTTTAAAGAAATTAAATATGTTACATCTTAGCCAAAACTAGGGTATCACAGTGTGAGGATTTAGTGGGAGAAAAAGCGATTCAGATTGTAGGTGAAAAGGAAGTTTTCTTCCATGAGAAATAAAAGCTGTATGTGTAATCATATGTGTTGAGTATTCTACCAACTGTGCATAGCTGCTTGCCTACTTAGTGACAATATAAAGTCTCTAATTTGCATTCTACCATCCCCAAAACATCTCATATAGTGGTATACCCTAAGGTGATGATCCTTAAGTATATATAGATAATACTTAACGGAATTATTTCTCTTCTCTTTTCAGCTTCTGGTCAAATGATTCATTTTGGCAATCATCTCGAGAAAATAATTATACCATCCCTCACGCAGGGGCCAATGTGATTATTCCTGAAGGTAAGTACGTGGACCTAAATAAATGAATGTCTATGTTTACGTGGCATTAGGATAGACACAACAATAGTTAGCATTCCACCTTTAAGCAGCACACCTTGGGGAAAGAGCAAATGTGAAGAGATGGATTCTATTACTGTGTCCTGGGTACCAGACCCAGCCTTCTGGGTTTCATGTGGATTTAAGGAGAGTAGATTTCCTGGGGGAGACAAAAATAAGTCATCGTCTGGCAAAAGGGTTGCAGACTTTGAAAGGGCTCACTGATAAGGTTGTCAGTGTTTTCATCTATTAGCAATAGTCTATGGATTATGTTGTATTTCTCATAATAAAGTATTGTTTTATAGGAACATGGATTGTGGCAGACACAGATATTCCATCAATGCAAAGTCTCCTTATTCGGGGAGTTCTAGAACTGGAAGATAAACACAGTGTGGGAGGTGTAGAGTCTTCTTATAGAAAGGTTGTTCTGAATGCTACCTACATATTACTTCAGGTAAGAGGGAAGGTCATGATCTTGGAGTTCATGAGTTTGAGCCCCGCATCAGGCTCTATGCTGGCAGCTCACAGCTCAGAGCCCGGAGTCTGCTTCCGATTCTGTGTTTCCCTCTGTCTCTGCCCCTCCCCCGCTCATGCTATGTCTGTCTGTCTGTCTGTCTGTCTGTCTCTCTCTCTCTCTCTAACAAATAAATAAACATTAAAAAAATTATAAGAAAGCATGTTCAATCGATGTGAATTAAAAAAGCACAACTGTCCCTATCCAATGAGATGTTTAGTATATTTCTGCTGTCCTTTAAACTGGTGGCTACACATTCCTTAGGGAGTAATTATACTACTTTTTATTGTGAAGTTTTAATCCTATGTAGAATATTTGTATTATTGTTAGGTAAAGCTAACCCTACAACTTGGTCCAACAACCAGAGAATCCCCAAGAGTTGTGGAAAAAAACAAAAGATTTAAACCTTTTCTTTTTTTAAGAAAACAGTGCTTCCTAAAAGGAATGGACATAGATGGAATTAAGAAAACAGGAGAAGACTACTAAAAATATTTATTTGTTTGGAACAATAACCTCATTCTCGCATAAAGCTCAGACAGTCTTGAACATGTAACAGTATAATTAGTTGAATTGTTTTATCAGTTTTTATTATTAATTAAAAAGAATGGTCTAACCAAAAAGCGATTAAGTGTCCTAAGAAAGTAAAAGTGTGTAGTCGCTTTTCTTTGCTAAAACTAGGCCTTTTCTGCTTTAAAGATATGTAACATTTTGGTATTTAGATGCATGAGCTTTGAAGTAAATTAAAGCCACCACTGAGTCCTTACCTCCGTTGGGAATGTTGTGTAAGTTATTTGACCACTTTTAGCACCAGTTTTCTCCCTATCAAGTGAAAATCATAACAGCAATTCAAGAGTTTAGTGTAAAGGTCAAATGATGTAATGTATGTAAAGCCTTACACATCATGCCTGGCACAGAATCAGAAAGCATTTAGTAATAGCTATCATTATGAACAATGAGGCTCCTTAAGAAACAAAATAGATGAACATAGGGGAAAGGGGGGAAAAAGAGTGAAGCAAACCAGAAGAGACTAAACTTAGGGTTGATGGAGGGAAGTGGTGGGGGATGGGCTAAATGGGGGATGGGCATTAAGAAGGGCACTTGTTGTGGGTATTGTATGTAAGTGATGAGTCGCTAAATTCTACTACTGAGACCAGTATTACACTATATGTTAACTAACTAAAATTTAAAGAAAAATTAAAAAAAAACCATAACAAAACAGTGAGGCCTCCTACTGGGCATAGCTGGGAATTAAGTGTGAGGAGTGTATTTCATATTGGGCTAAAATAAAATGTGATCTGTCCAGTAGCACTAGTCTAGGTCTAAGCAGGTGCAGCTTTAGGACAGTACTGACAATCATTAGCTAATAAGTCCGACCTTGAAAACTCATTTAAGCAGCCTATCCCAAAGTGACAGGGTTAAATCAAGGTCTCTTCCAGATACAATACTGTTCTTTGCATAACAAATTTCACTCATTTTTACTAGAGGAGGCTGCTAGTATCTTTCTAATTCCATTTTTATGGGTGAAAAGTTTTTCTGCTCAATTTTTAAGTATTAACAATCTGCTTCACTGCAGGGGGGCAGATTGATTGGTGGCTGGGAAGATAACCCTTTTAAAGGAGAATTAGAGATTGTTCTTAGAGGAAATCATTCTACTCCAGAGTGGGCACTGCCCGAAGGACCAAATCAAGGATCAAAGGTCTTAGGTATGTGTTTCCAGATACCAAAACTATCATGTCAGTTTTGAGAATCTATGTTATTTTTTAAAAAAATTTTTAATGTTTATTTATTCTTGAGAGAGAGAGAGAGAGAGAATGAGGGAGGATCAGAGAGAGCTAGACACAGAATCCGAAGCAGGCTCCAGGCTCTGAGCTGTCAGCACAGAGCCCGACATGGGGCTCAAACCCATAAACTGTGAGATCATGACCTGAGCCAAAGTCGGACACTCAACCAACTGAGCCACCCAGGCACCCTGAGAATCCATTTTAAGACATACAGCACTAAAATACCTATGAGTTCATGATACTATGGTATCAGAAGCTCTTATAGACATTTATTTATAGTAAAGGGTTATTAAAATAAATTTTTAAATTTTTAAATAAATCATGTCACACTAAAATACGTATAGATGTATATATGTGAAGCCAAAATATAATTCATTGCAAAACTAACATTAATCTTACCATATGTATATTATTTCTCCAATCTGGTTTTCTTTAGAACTTTCTCTTTTTAAAAATAATCATACTTTCTCATATTTGGTGCTTTTCCCTAAAAAGGTAACTTTTCAACACATTATTCTACTTATAGTATTAATAGTATGTGGATCAATTGACTCTGCCATCAGTTATCCAATCACAACTGTTGTGGAACTTTATACTTTTCGATTGGATATGTATGGTTATACATATTCCTATCTGAGCCTGGAAAGTAAAGGAGCTGAGAAGGATTATTTGGTCATAATTAATAACCAAGTTTATTAACACTGCTGCATATCTGTTGGAAAGATACAAACAAGCGTGTGCAGCCGTTGCTTTGCCACTCAATGTGTGAAACAGTGACACTCAGTAAATAGGGGCATAAAAAATGGCTTCACACTGAAGGAGTCAGCTTTCCACTGGTGAGTGTTCCAAGGCAGACAAATTCCATCTTAAAAAAAACTTACTTTTGTGTGTTTATTTTTTTGTTTCAAAAGTAACATTTCAAACAACATAAATAATATCAGTAAGAAATCTTAAGAAAAATATACATCTTTCCAATTCTACCCCATCATGAGGAAACTGGTATCTGTATTTGCAGTTTTTACATGTCTTCTCGTTTTTTACATATGTGTATATTCAGATTGCATATATTGATTTGCGGTTATAGTATTGTGCCTTTTACAAAAACATGGCCAAACTAAATGTATTCCTATGCAGTTTTCTTTCTCAGTTAACATATTACGGATATCTTTCTGGTCAGTATTTATAGATAACACTCTTCCCATATTACCCTACTGTATTGGTATGTTATAATTTATTCCATCATTCTCTTATTGATGTACATTTAGATTTATTCCAGTTTTCCAATATTTCCAAATATTATCATGGTAGACATCCCCATTCATGTATCCTTGTGCACTGGCTATAATTTCTATGGACCTGATTCCTAGAAGTGGGTCAGTGAGCCAAAGCCATCTTGTATGAACAGTTTCATTTTATATTAGAACCTAACTCAGTACTATGTGGTGAATAAATAGAAGCATTTCTCCTTCAGGAGTGTTTGGGGAGCTGGACCTTCATGGAATTCCACGTTCAATATATAAAACTAAGCTCTCAGAAACTGCGGAGGCGGGGTCCAAAGTCCTATCTCTAATGGATGCCGTGGATTGGCAGGTACAGGAACCATAATGTGGTGGGCACTGAATACACATAGTGGGTCAACTTAAAAAGGTTTCTTTTTTATTCACATGGAGCTTTATTTTCTCATAGGATTAATAAGATAAGAAATGTATATTTTGCATTAACTTATACTCAGAAGCTGACCTGATAGTAAGCATTCAAAAATCGGGATTTTAAATGTCCTTCAGAATATATACAAAACATTATTTATCTTTAATTATGAAAGGAAAATATGAAAGCTTTTAAATGAAAAAAATTTTTTATAAGTGTCTTTCCTATATTTCAGGAATATCAAGTAATAGCTAATTATGTAAAAAAAAACCTGGGGAAATTTAAGTCTTAAGAATATTGTACTGACCAGTTTTAAATAAAAATATGAATATATTTGCTTTAATTTAATTTCTTAAAAATATATTCCCTGTGATTTTATTTAGTGACCTCAGTGCAGAGTTTGTTCTTTCGGATAATACCATGTTGCTAATCAGATATAAATTAAATTCGAATTTTTAAAGTTATTATTAAGAAATAGAAACCCATTTTAAAAGATGTTTCTGAATTTTGCACTTGAATTTTTCTAAGGAGGGAGAAGAGATTGTGATAACAACTACAAGCTATGATTTCTACCAGACAGAAACAAGAAGTATCATTAAAGTCCTGCATGACCAGAAAATTCTTATTCTCAATGATACCCTTTCCTATACTCACCGTGGTAAGTATCTGTTCTTTAACTAAATACATATGTAATTAAAATGCCTTGAAATGCTCCCATTTTTAGTGATCTCCTTTGTAATTACAGCTATTTGATTTTTAAAACCTAACACTTTTGAGGAACCTTTCACTCTGATTGGTGCAGTGCCCAAGGGGCACTACTGCAGGGCCACCAGCAAGGACTAATGTATAAATCCCATGGGATAATATTAGCACTTTCTGTTTTAAGCAAGCTTCTAAGTGATTCTCATCCACACTGAATTTTAAGAATCCTTGACTCAAGAGCATCTTTATCCTAATTTGTTTTAACACATTTCTCAGCTGTAACTGCATTTGGAAACGCTACAACAAAATGGTTAAACCATAATTCTCAAGGACAGAAGGAATTCATCATAATCATCTGAAGATGATCTTTCAACTTATAGGATCAGGGCTATCCCAGCACCCACCTTTTCCCCATTTGACAGGCTACCTTCATCTGAATCCAAGAAATGGTAGCAAAAAGGGATGTTATGTTAGAAAAGCCATATGGATGCTTCTGATGCTCATGAGAACTCCAGCTGTAATGTGGTATGATGTATAGGAAGATATTTGACTTTCATGGAAAAAGAAACTTCAAAGAACTTTTTACAGTAGTTCTTTTGATAGAAGCACATGTGTATATCAAACATTTTTTAATCAAAAGGAAAATGTCTTGTTGACCAACACTGTAATTGTAAAATAAGTGGTTTTTGAAGTTTGACATTATAGATTCTTTCATTTAAACTACAAAACATTTCCTTCTGTTGAAATGCACCTGCTTGCCTTAAAATTTTGAGTAAGAGTTCTAGAAATGTAGAATGTAATTTAGATTATGTTTTACAGATTATTAAGATGTAAATGTACAAACTGTGTTTGATATGCTACTACACATTTGTAAAAATTGTGACTGATATAAAATATGCTGTAGGAAAATTGGAACAAACCAATGTGAAGGCATCAGAAAAGATAATATCTATGTTCTTCTGATTATCCTTATGACCTTAGACAAATTATTTTACTTCTCTACCTCATTTTCTCAACTTGCCTTACAACAGTGATTTCATTTATAATTTGAAGTTATTGCGAACTACCAAGTAAACAATAACTTCATAATTGCTGATTAGAATCATACTTTTGGTGTAAATAGAAGAAATGATTTTTATTTATTTCATTTTGTAAATTAACAAGTATTATGGGGGCATCTAAAATGGCGATATAGTAGGAGAACGCTATAGGCTCATCATGTCCCTCGAACACAACTAGATAACTGTCAGATCGTTTTGAATACCCAAGAAATCAACCAGAGGGCTGACAGAACAAACTCCACAACTAGACAGAGAAGCCACATGGAGGAAGGAGGTAGGAGGGACAAAGAAGCAAATCACTGTGGAGGTGCTGTGGAGAGGAGGGAGCCCTGGTGGTGGAGGAAGGCAGAAGAGAGCGTAGCGCACAGGGGTACACAGAAGGAAAACACTTCCTCAAAGCTATTGCCTAGGAAAACAGAGCAGCTGACTTTCCTGGGTTTTTGCAACCAGGGGGGCTTGAAGACTAGAGTTTTACTGGTCTGTGGGCCTGGCTTGTATACAGCCCTGAGGGCACTGCCCTGCTCCTGGAGAGAAGGCAGGCAAACAACTGGGGGGCAGATGGGAGAATCTGAGGAATGCCTACAACACGCAGGGAGAGATTGTTCCCTCTTCTTGGAGTGTCCGTGAACAACAGCATTCATGGAGATGCATCTCTGTATCAGGAGTCCATGGGCGCCATTTTCCCTCCCTGTCCCTCAGCATAGCTGCAGAGCCACATGCAGCTCATCTGGGACACTGGCTGCCTGGCCTCCCTCTTCGAGTCCCCCCCCCCCCCCCCCCCCCCCCCCCCCCCCCCCCCCCCCCCCCCCCCCCCCCCCCCCCCCCCCCCCCCCCCCATGCTCTGGCGGGACTGCCCTTCTTGAACAAGCCAGCCTCAGTGCCTCAGTCCCAGGGTGGCAGGCCTCTCCCCCAGAAGACCCATGCAGGTCCCCAGCACACCAAGTTCCTAAGGCCTGGAGTTTTAAGTCTGCAGGCTTGCTTGGGATAGAGCCCTGAGGGCACTGCCCTGCTCCTGGAGAGAAGGCAGGCAGACAAGGTTGGGGATCGGGGTGGGGGCAGACCGTGTGGAAACAACAATCTGAAAACTATCTGGGATTCTCAGCAGGGAGACGATTTGCTGTTCTGGGGGTTCTTCCCTGAGAGGCAGTGTGCCTGGAGACTCCTCTCTGGGGACAAAGGGGCTGCCTAGCATCATTTCCCACCCCCGCCCCTCAGCATAAACACAGAAGCACCCTCAGTAAACAGCACAGCACCGAAAACTGGCTGTCTAGCCTGCCTACGCCACCTCCCACACTGCTGCACTCCACCAGTATGGCCCTTTTCAGTCAAGTATGCCCCAATCCCAGCATGGAGGACCCCTTCCTTAAAAGACCAGGAGAAATTGCTGCCCATACCATGTCTCCTTCTGCAGAGACTTCTGCAGGGCTTAAGTTCTAGTGGCATTGCATCAGGTCTTATTTAACAAGCAGACCAGAGCAAACCAAGTTAAAACTTGGCACAGTTTGTATGGCCAAGGACCAAACACTGCCCACTGCAGGCAAGGAGAGCCTCTGCAGACAACTAGCCTGAAGGATAGAGCAGCCAAAACACTATAGCAGAGGGCATGCAGCAAACACTAGAGACCCTCCTTGAAGCTCCAGGCCCTGGACACTATATGACCTCTTCTTCATAAAACCATTACTCTAAGGAGCAGGACATATAACAGACTTTTCTACCACAAAGAAGAAAACAGAAACTTAGACAAAATGTCAAGATGAAGGAATTCATCCCACATGAAAGAACAAGATAAGGTCACAGCCAGAGATCTAAGCGAAACAGATTTATATCTGTATAACATACCTGATGGAGAATGTAAAGCAACAGTCATAAGGATACTCAATGGGATTAAGAAAAGAATGGAAGACTTCAGGAAGGCCCTTACCACAGATATAAAATAGTTTAAAAAACATAGTCAGAAATGAAAAATGCAATAACTGGAATTTTACAGACTGAATGCAATGAGCACAAGAATGGAAGGAGAAGAGGACCTACTAAGGGGTATAGAAGCTAGAATAATGGAAAATAATAAAGTTGAACAGAAGAGAGAAAGAATTATGGCTCACAAGAGTAGACTGAGGGAACTCAGTGACTCCATCAGGTGTGGTAACATTTGTAGTATAGAAGTCCCAAATAAAGGAGAGAGAGAAAAGGGAAGAAAATTTATCTGGGGAAATAATAGAAGAAAATTTCCCTAATCTGGAGAAGGAAACAGATATCCCGATCCAGGTGGCACAGAGAATTCCCATCAAAATCAACAAAGCAGGCCAACACCAAATTGTAATTACATTTGCAAAGTATAGTGATAAAGAAAAAAGTTCTAAGAGCAGTGAGACAAAAGTAGTCCTTAACTTACAAGGGAGGATACATAAGGCGAGCTGCATATCTCTCAACAGAAACCTGGCAGGCCAGGAGGGAGTGGCATAATGTATTCAACTTACTGAATGGGAAAAATCTGCAGCCAAGAATACTCTATGACAGCAAGGCTGTCATTCAGAATAGAAAAAGACATAAAGAGTTTCCCAGACAAACAAAATCTAAAGAACTTATGACCATTAAACTAGTCCTGCAAGAAATAGTAAAAGGGATTCTTTGTGTGGAAAGGAAAGACCAAGAGTGACAAAGACAAGAAAGGAACAGAGAAAATCTCCAGAAACAAAACAAAACAAGTAAAAAAATGACACTAAATATATATCTGTCAATAACTTCTCTGAAGGTTAATAGATTAAACAGTCAAATCAAAAGACATAGGGTGTCAGAATGGATTAAAAATAAACAAGCCCTACTTATATGCTGCCTATAAGAGTCTCATTTTAGACCTAAAGACACCTGCAAATTGAAAGTGAGGAGATGGAGAAACCTTTATCACACAATGGACATCAAAAGAAAGCCAGAGTAGTAATACTTATATTGGATAAACTAGATTTTAAAACAAAGACTGTAACAAGAGATGAAGAAGGGCACTATATCATAATTAACCAGAGATCTAACTATTGTAAATACTTATGCCCCCAACATGAAAGAACCCAAATATATAAAACAATAACAAACATAAGGAACTAATTGATAATAATACAATAGTAGGGGACTTTAACACCCCTCTTACAGCAATGAACAGATCATCTAAGCAGAAAATCAACAAGGAAACAATCACTTTGAATGACACACTGGACCAAATGGACTTAACAGATACAATCAGAACATTTCATTCTAAAATAGCAGAATATACATTCTTTTTAAGTGCACATGGGACTCCAGAATAGACCATATACTGGATCACCAATCAGGCCTCAACAAGTACAAAAAGACTGAAATTATATCATGCAAATTTTCAGATTACAATGCTATGAAACTTCAAGTCAACCACAAGAAAAAATTTGGAAAGACCAAAAATACATGAAGGTTAAAGAATACCCTAGTAAAAAAGAATAGGTCAATACGTAAATTAAAAAAGATATTAACAAATACATGGAAGCAAATGAAAATGAAAACACAATGGTCTAAAACCTTTGGGATGCAACAAAACTGGCCATTAGATGGAAGTATATAGCAATACAGGCCTACTTTAAAAATCAAATAAACAACCTAACCTCACACTTAAAAGAACTAGAAAAAGCACAACAAATGAAGCCTAAAGCCAGCAGAAGAAGGAAAATAATAAAGATTAGATCAGATATAAATGATATAGGAACTAAAAACATAGACCAGATCTACGAAACCAGGAGCTGGTTCTTTGAAAAAAATTGATAAAATTGATAACCGCCTAACCAGACTTATCAAAAAGAAAAGAGAAAGGGCCCAAATAAATAAAATCACAAATGAGAGAGGAGAAATAACAACCAATACTACAGAAATATAAACAATTATAGGAGAATATTATGAAAAATTATACCCCAACAAATTGGACAACCTAGAAGAAATGGATAAATTATTAAAAACATATATACTACCAACAGCGAAACAGGAAGAAATAGAAAACTTGAACAAATTGATAACTAGCAAAGAAATTGAATCAGTAATCAAAAATCTCCCCAAAAAAATGAAAGTCCCGAGCCAGACGGCTTCACAGGTTAACTCTGCCAAATATTTAACAAGTTAATAACTATTTTCTCAAATTATTCCAAAAAAAATAGAAGAGAAACGTCCAAACTTATTCTATAAGGCCATTTTTAGCCTGATACCAAAACCAGACAAAGACTCCACTAAAAAAGAGAACTACTGGCTAATATCCCTGATGAACATAGATGCAAAAGTCAACATATAGAAATCTTTTGCATTTCTATACCCCAAAAATGAAGCAGCAGAAAGAGAAATCAAGGAATCAATTCCATTTACAATGTACCAAAACTCTCAAGATACTTAGGAATAAACATAACAAGAGTGGTAAAAATCAGTACTCTGAAAAGTATAAAACACTTATGAAGGATATTGAAGAAGACACAAAGAAATGGAAAAAAATCCATGCTTGTGAACTGGAAGAGAAAACATTGTTAAAATGTCTACATTACCCAAGGCAATCTATACTTTTAATCCAATCCCTATCAAAATACCACCACCATTTTTCACAAAGCCAAAACAAAGAATCCTAAAATTTGTATGGAACCACAAAAGACCCTGAATAGACAGAGCAGTCTCGGAAAAGAAAATCAATGCCAGATATATCATAATTCCAGACCTCAAGCTGTATTACAAAGCTATAGTGATTAAGACTGTGGTATTGGCGCAAAAACAGACACATAGATCAATGGAACAGAAGAGAAAACCCAGAAATGAACCCATAACTCTATGGTCAACTAATCTTCAACAGAGTAGGAAAGAATATCCAATGGGAAAAAGACAGTCTTTTCAACAAATGGTGCTGGGAAAGCTGAAAGCAACATGCAAAAAAATGAAAGATGACTTTCTTATGCCATATACAAAAATAAATTCAAAATGGATTAAAAACCTGAATGTGAGACAGTAAATTATTAAAATCGTAGAGGAGAACATAGCCAGTAAGTGCTTTGACATAGGCTATAGCAACTTCATACTAGATTTATTGCCTGAAGCAAGGAAAACAAAAGTAAAAATAAACTACTGGGACTTCATCAAAATAAAGATTTTGCACAGTGAAGGAAACAATCAACAAAACTAAAAAACATCCTGCTCAATGGGAGAATATATTTGGAAATGACATATCTGATAGTATCCAAAATATATAAAGAATTTATACAACTCCATACCCAAAAAACAAATAATCTAGTTAAAGAATAGGCAGAAGACATGAAAAGACATTTTTCCAAAGAAGACATCAAGATGGCCAACAGACACATGAAAAGATGCTCAACCTCACTCATCATCAAATCATAACTACAATGAAATATCACCTCATACCAGTCAGAATGGCTGAAATTCACAACACAGGAAATAATAGGTGTTGAAGAAAATGTGGGGAAAGGGGAATCCTCCTGCACCGTTGGTGGGAATGCAAATTGGTGCAATCACTCTGGAGAACAAAAATAGAATTATCCATGATCTAGCAATTGCACTATCTGGTATTTACCCAAAGGATACAAAAATACCAATTCAAAGAGATACATGTACCCTGATGTTTATAGCAGCATTATCTACAATAGTTAAATTAATGAAAGAACCCAGATGTCTATTGACTGATGAATGGATAAAGATGAGGTATATATGTATATACATACGTACATACATACATACATACACAGTGGCATATTATTCAACCATAAAGGAGAATGAAATCTTACCATTTGCAACAACATGGATGGAGTAAGGGGATATTATGCTAAGTAAAATAAGTCAATGTGAGAAAAACAAATACCATATGATTTTACTCGTATGTGGAATTTAAGAAACAAAACAAATGAACATGGAGGGGGAAAGAAAGACAGGAAAAGCAAGAAACATATTCTTAAATATAGAAGACAAACTGATGGTTACCAGAGGGCAAGTGGGTGGGGGTATCGGTTAAATAGGTGAGGGAGATTAAGGAGGGCACTTGTGATGAGCACCAGGTGTTGGGTGTAAGTGTTGAATAACCAAATTCTACACATGAAACCAATATTACACTATATGTTAACTAACTGGAATTTAAATAAAAACTTGGAAAGAAAAAAGAAAAAATATTATAATTTCAGTCTGCCATGCATGTAGTTTAAGCATGCAATCTAATTAATTCACACATTTGTGTTGACTTTTGCCATATTAGAAATGTATGTGGCCTGTGTATTGCAAAGGAACTAATAAACACAGGGTTTTCTCAGCATTGGTAATAATCTAGCTGTCCTTTCTGTTGCAGCTGAAAGATACCACGTTCCTGGAACAGGTCAGAGCTACACATTAGCTGCTGATGTTGGGATACTGAGTAGGAACATCAAAATACGTGGTGAAGATTACCCAGGTTGGTTCAAGGAATCTTTTGGTGCACGTGTCCTGGTCAGCTCATTCACTGAAAAGATGATGACATTTAAAGGTTGGTACAAATTTGAAATATAACATGGTCTCTTCTATGTTTAGTCAATTCTTAAATAAGTCTCACTTCTTTTTAGGATCACATGTGTTTAAAAAATTCAACTGAATACATTTTAAAGATTTTATTCAATGCTTCGTGAATCAGGCAGCATCTAATCTAGCAGATAGAAAGGAGCTCAGAAGAGTCGTCCAAAGTGAAAGACTTGTATGGGCAGAAAGGGGGGCAGGAACACAAGACCTACACTAGACAAAAAAAAGCAGATTGGTTATTGCAAGGTTACTTTCCTTTAGGGGATGGCAAGGGCTGACAGGTACATTACTTGACTAGTACTGATAAGGTGATTCCTGATTGACCGGTTTAAGATTCCATTTCTGGGAGTGGAACTGTAATTAAGTTCAGTCTTGGTTTGGTGACTTGGGACTGAGAATAGGCAACTCCCAGTTTGGATTGGTCTTGTTTTTAACACATGGAAGAATAAAGCCTTGAGAGGGATTATGTAAACCCATGTGCCACCCTCCACAACCAAATCTCTAACATTTTTCTACTTATTTTATCTTCATAGACAATAAGAATTATTAAATTAATAATGACCTTAGGTAACAGTTAGCCCAGCCTATCACCCAAACAGAAATCATTTGATAACAAGCACAATAGATCTGTTACTTTTGTTTGAAGGAAAAATTTAAATATATACAAAATGTTCAAACATAGAGAAATGTGTAATGAATCCTAGCATACCCATCACTAGGTACCACAATGGTCAACTTTGGTCATTCTTGTTTCAACTATACGACCACTCACTCTCTTCAAGCCCCTGGCTTTTTTTTAAATTGAGATATAATTGACCTATAGCATTTTATAAGTTTAAGGTGTATACTGTATTTATTTTTGATACATTTATATATTGCAATATGATTACCACTGTAGTGTCAGCTAACACCTCTTTCATGTCACATAATATATCTTTTGTGTGGTGAGAAGAATTAAGATCTAGTCTCTTAGCAACTTTGAAGTTATAATACGGTGTTGTTGACTGTAATCACTCTGTTGTACATTAGATTTCCAGAACTTATTTAGCTGCTAGCTATAAGTTTACACCCTTATACAACATCTTCCTAGTTCCCCACCATTACCACCCCAGCTCCTGGTGACCACCATTCCACTCTGTTTTTATATTTGGCTTTTTAGATTCTACATATGAGTTTCATATAGTATGAAATATATGTCTTTCTCTGACTTACCTCACTTAGCAGAATGCCCTCAAGATCTGTCTGTGTAGCAAATGATGAGTTCCTCTTTTCTTATGGCTGAATAATATTCCATTGTTCATATATGCCTCATCTTCTTTTTCCATTCATCCATTGGTGGATACTTAGGTTGTTTCCATATCTTGGGTATTATAAATGAAGCAATCGTGTATTATTTCATCTAAAAATATTTCAGCATGTACCTTTAAAAGACTTCTATAAAAATATTTGTAAGTATTAGACATTAAGATGTTAATCTACGTCCTTATATCAAATGATTATTCAGACTCCCCCAGTTTATTCTTTCTCCTTCCTCCCTTCCTTCCTTCCTTCTTTTCACTTGCATTCTCTTTGTTCAAATTAGGATCTAAACAAAACCATGCTGCAATTGGTTATGAATTTTAAATCACTCATTCATGTATCTCTTCTTGCAGTTCATTTATAAAAGAACCTAGATCATCTGTTCTATAGTATTTCCAATAGTCTAGAATTTAGTAAATCATTCCTAGAACTTCACTTGTTCCTGTTTCCTATGTGTTTTCTATTTATAGCTAGTTTAGAGCTAAAAAAGCGATCAGACTCAGACTCAATTTTCAGGCAAAATTTTTCATAGTTGACGGTGTACTTTTCCACTAGTAGACATGTAATGTCTGATTATTTCATTTGTGTCTGATTCGCTTTGTTTGTGAAGTTAGCAGCTATTAATGATCATTGCCTGGATCTGTTAAATCACTGAGGTTTAAAATGGTGATATCTTAACTCTACCATTCTCTCCTTAGTTATAATCTGGAATATTTCTGTAAAGAGAAGCTTCCCCACACAACTATTTGACTATTCTGAGAAATAGTTTATATAGAAAGTATAGGAAAAATGCTTGATTCTTTCCTATCATTACCTAGTTCTGAGGTAGTGTGCTGGTTCCCAACCATTCTCCAAAGGTAACAAAGCATTTTTTTGTTTGTTATTAGTGTCCTTATGAGCTCTGTGGATTTAAACTTATTTGGTGTGTTCTAATCTATATATGGATTGCAATTGTTAATATTACTGGTATTAGAAATGCCCACTTGCCATTGACGAATGAAAATGTCTCATCACTGACCTTCAGAATATTTTCATGTTGATGCCTAAGTCCTTTTGACTTAGGTTTCATTAGCTTCTTCACCTTCTGATAGGACAAACACATGTCTTTTTGTTTTGTTTTTCCGAGCCTGGGACTAAGTCATTCCTCCAAGCAATGCTGATTCTTTTACTTGGAAACTGGTATTTCGATCCCACAATCTGGGTTCCAGGGTTCGCTCATTTATTCTTGACTTGAAATGTTTAGCAGGTCATTACTTGTTCATAATTCTGCCTGTTACATTTTGCAACAGCTCTAATTTTAGAAAGCATTTATATTGAGCAAGCAGCCATTTCAGTGTAGCTTCTACCTGTTGGCCATAATCTGACAACGGGACCTTAACTGATGATGATAACAGTAATGATGATCATGGCACAATATTCCGGACACTGTGCTAAGCATTTAACATATATTATCTCATTTATCCTCATAGTGCTATGCATAGATATTGTCCCCTTTTAAAATGTTTTTAATGTTTATTTATTTTTTTTAGAGAGAGAGACAGAGACAGGGCATGAGTGGGGGAGAGGCAGAGAGAGAAGGAGATACAGCATCCAAAGCAGTCGCCAGGCTCTTAGCTGTCAGTACAGAGTCTGACATGGGGCTCGAACTCACAAACCGTGAGATCATGACCTGAGCTGAAGTTGGATGCTTAACTGACTGAGCCACCCAGGTGCCCCAATACTATCCCCTTTTAAAGACAGATAAATAGATTATTAGAGGGATGAAATTTCTCTGACCTTGGATACTAAGGTCCCCTCCTGCCTCACTTCAAATCCATGATGGACCCTATTCCATGACAACTTTTCCTTGCTCCCATAAATTGTTTTGTGATGTTATACACACCTATGGCTTTTATATTCCAGATGGTCTGTAGTAACCATTTCTTCTCTGTCCCTACCTTATGAGTATGTTCTTCACCGTACATCCAATTGCAGGTTCGTGGATTTTGAGACAGGCTTTTCCCTTGTCGTACAAAGTAACTCTTCTCCACTGCATTTTATTTAATATCAGTTTTTGGAACAGGAAATATCCTCTACTGTTGCTTACCAGCCATGATTCTCTGTGCCTCCATTTTCGTATATAGAATATAAGAATAATAAAAGTTCCTAACGCATAGGATGTGAATTAAACCACAAATTGCCTTATAAGCCCTTCGTGCAGCACTTGGCACAGAGTAATCTCTCAAGGATTGCTATTGCTATTATTACTAATCTATGAAATTGCTTCTTGTCACCTCAATGGTACTTATGACAACCTGATGAGCAGATACTTGGAATGCTTATTCTGGAAGGGATTATGTAAAGATAATGCCCGTAAAATCTCTTTAGAACATCAAAATTGAACTGTCAGGTAAATTATATCTTGTGCCTCATGCCACACGTTCTCAAAAGGGACAACATCACTACTAGGGGATGAAACTGCTTCTTGCAGGACAGAAAAACTTAGATGAGCAACGGTTTGTGGCCCTCCAAGAGCCACCATATATTAACAGATATATAGTATATCTGAGGTATTGAAATTTCATGGGGAGGGGAGGCTATTAGAAAAAAGTCCAAAAAAGCTTTTGTGGAGGGCAGTGAAAAAAAGGTCAGAAATACTGTCTTATTTAGATTAAAGGAACAAAGAACAAATGAGATTTCCATGAAAAAGTTAACAATTTTTTTTTGTTTGAAAATTTGTTTGGAAAAGTGTAACTTGGAAAATTACAACTCTTATAGCTTTAAAAAACAAATTTTATTGTTTGAAGGGGAAAAAAAAAATGTTGTATCTCTTTCCTCCTTGCCCTGCCAGGAAATGCAAAGATAAGTAACGTGGAATTTTATCACTGTGGTCAAGAAGGCTTCAGGGACAGCACAGATCCAAGATACGCCATAACATTTCTTAACTTAGGACGGGTTTGTACTTGAATTTTTGTGTATATTCAAAAAATAAAATATTTTGATTTTGATTTGATTTTCATTTAACTTTACTAAAAATGCCATATCTTAGAATTGCTAAGACTATGATCTACTATAACTTTCTTAGACATATCCCATCAACTTGTTTAGGCTCCTAGCAGCATTTGACTTACCCATTTCATGCATTTATCTAAAATCAGTAAAAAAAAAAAAAAAAAAGTTAGAAAAAGAAACAGAAAAAGGAGCACAAAGGTAAAAGAATTAAAGATCCATGATGTTATTTCATATCTCCATTTTATTTTGCAGAGACCAAAAATATTTCCTAATAGTTTCTATTGACCATAATGAGTACTGCTTATATTTCTCAAATGAAAAGCATGTCTGTATATCCATGCCTCTCTCAAAAGTGGGAAAACGGATGTGCTTACAAGGCTGGTGATTGAAGAAAAAATTAGAGAGAGCGTGTTTTTTAAGGAAATAAAAAATAATGTTGCAGGTTTGAGGTTACAACCCCAATCCCACTCATTGACTGGTTCCTACAGACGTCTGACTTGTGACCCCCTGCCTATGGTATCAACTTTTTTAACTAAAAGAAGTCCCTGCTTAATCATATAATAAATTATTCTGAAACCTCATTTTTATTAGTTCCTTAGCATCTTATAGGTAATGATAGAAATAGAAATGCATAGAAAATTACTTCAGAATTTTTATCTACATTTAAATCTGCATTTTCATTTTATTTAATCATAAATTGAAGATATATGGAAATTTCCCAGGATTAAAAGATCTACAGGGAAATCATCTTCTTTCATGAAAAGTAAATTGAGTGTTTTGTTTATCACTATGTTTCTTGAAAATCACTTCAAATTTTTTCTTTCAGTATATTTTAATTTTATTTGTAAAATTTTCACTGAATCCTGATGTTTCATAGATTCAAGATCATGGCTCATCTTATGTTCGAGGCTGTGCCTTTCACAGTGGCTTTTCCCCAGCAATCGGTGTGTTTGGGACAGATGGACTGGACATAGATGACAACGTCATTCACTTTACAGTGGGGGAAGGTATATGATAATATTTGTGTCCAAATAACGTTCTTCCTGAGACCATCTTATCTGAAGACTCTAAAGCCATGCTGTCTCATTGATCTTTTTTGAGAATGGAAATAGTCTATATCTATGCTAATATAGTAATTACTAAACCACATGTGGCCACGAAGCACTTAAAATGTGACTACTGTGATTGAGTAACTGGATTTTTTATTTTAATTATACTTTTTTTTTAGAAAGAGAGAGAATGCGTGCGAGTGGGGGAGAGGGCAGAGGGAGAACCCCAAGCAGGCATGGAGCCTGTCATGGGACTCAATCCATGATCCCAGGATCACGATCCCAGCCAAAATCAAGAGTCACATGCTCAACTGACTGAGTCCCCAAGGCACCCCTGATTGTACTTAAATTGTACTTACTTTATTTTTAAGTAGTTACATGTGACTATGGCTATCATATCAGACAGTACAACTCTAGAAGAATTATTTACCTGACCATGCTCATGTGTGAATTATCTAATCACCAATAGTTTTAAATTAGTATGACTTTTAAAATACTCCTCACATCAACCAAAAAGATTATTCACAAATAAAGGTTCCTATTTTTCAAAAACTGGACTTGGTTTTAGGAAGTTATCCTTTCTTGAATATCAGTATAACACATAATACAAACTCATTTAATGTGTATAAAATTGGTGTGTTTGGTAAAACCTGAGGCAGAGCTTGCCAACCCACATATTTAATATGCACCCCAGAAGATTCTAATGTAGGTAGCCTATTCAAGAGGTAGAGTTCAAAGGGCATACTCTAAAATTTAGGAGGTTGATTTGTCAAGCTCAAACTAGAAAACTAATTTCATGGAAATATGAAAGACATTCCCCATAGGACTCATTACAAATTTGTATGTATTTGGGGGGATTTTGTGAATTTTTTGCAGGAATAAGAATATGGGGGGATGCCAACAGAGTTCGAGGAAACTTGGTTGCACTTTCAGTTTGGCCGGGAACCTACCAAAACAGAAGGGACTTAAGTTCAACGCTCTGGCATGCAGCAATTGAGGTAGCGTGAACAGATTTACAATTATACAGTATACAAAATCATAATTTGCAATTTCTTTACTGGAGATTATAAATTCTGTAGGAACTGTTAAGTCTCAAAATATTGAAAACTATTTCTTCCTTAAAGATTGGAGAACTAATAAAATGAGCTAAAGAAAGGAGGGAATAAACTTAAGAGATGTGGCAAGCTCCCACAGCCAGTGAACTTTTCTTTGTGCTGATTTCCAGTGGTTTAAATAGTTCTCATATTTCCTTGTTTCTCCAACAGTAATTACCACTTTCAAGTTTCGGTACAGGGCCTCTCTGCTGCTAATTGACTGAGTGCCCCCTGCCCACATTACTACTTAACTCTGGATTTAGTTTTCTTCTTCATATGGAAAACTAGAGTGATAGACTACAGAATCATTAGAATCTCTTTCTCATCTAAAATTCTATGGTTCTCTATGCAACGTTATTTACTCTTACTGGGATTATTAGTTGGACCCTTCTTGTTCCTCATGAAGTTTCTTCAATCACTGTAGGTCATGTAGGTGTAGGATGAGATTGAAGGCAAGCAGATAGAAAGTACGGAGAAAGAGTTTGGAGGAAATAAAGCTCCATCTTATTTTTATTTTACTTATCTATGCCATAGGAACCAAAAGGAATTTTAGAAATAGCTCTCTTTGGAATGTGGGGTAAGGATTGAGTTTTGTTTCTGTGCAACTATTAACAATTACCTTAAAGTAAAACCTAAAATCCCGGAACTTGGTATACATTTATAATAATGTTCTCTTTCATCTATTTATCGATGTGAGAATGTCGTCCAATGGCAATTCCAAATCTTTATTGTTTTCCGTATCTTTTTAAAGAAAAGGCACAATTTTACTCTTATGGATTTCATTTGACACTGTTCTCTTATCATAATATTTAAAAATAAAAGTGCTTAATATACTTTAAGTAGTTGAAGTTTTGGCTGTTGTCCTGACACCAGAGGCAAGAACTAAATCTTCTGTACTCTCTGTATGTCATTTTTTGCCACTTTGAACTCATAAAATAAAATTGTTCAGTGACTGCCTAATACTTATGTCAACCAGTTTTTATTATAGCAGGTTTTATTTAAACTAGTGGGTGCTTCTATTGAATCTTATGGTCTACTGTAATTGCCTTAACTTTTTTCTTAATAAATCAAATTGGTAACATAATATAGCCAAAGAGTGATAAAAATCCTACTAACCTTGCTGTAATACTGAAATTTGGTCTATGGCTTATAATTATTGAATGATACCCAGTGGATTTTGTGACTGAAATAAAAAATCTCTTTAATGTAGTTTTCTAATGAAACCTAAAGCATAATATTTAGTGATGATTTTACACCAAAAACCTAAGGCAATTTCAATACTTCATTTATAATATAAATTTGAATGGAGTGAATAATGAAATACATTTTTCCTCCTGAAGAGTGGTCATAAGTGGTTTTCCTATAGATGTTGACACTTGTTCTCATTGTACACTTGTGTAAGAGCCTGACCCATAGGTTTTTCTTTATCACTGTGCTAGGTGAACAGAGGGACCAATACAGTCTTACAAAATAACGTTGTGGCCGGATTTGGAAGGGTGGGATACCGCATTGATGGTGAACCTTGCTCAAGTAAGTCTTTTGGCAGAGCCACTAAAACTAGGAAATACCTTGTCCAAATTTGTTAGAGAGAAATAATTATCATTTGTTAGTTCAATATTCAAGATCTCCTCCTCCAGGACACTGAGAGAAGTCAACAAGTGAAATTATTTGAAGATACCATTGGGTCTAAAGAAAAAAGGAATAGGCTTTTAAAGATAATTATTTTCCATGTTTATGATCCAAAACTCTAGCAGACTCTTCACTTCTTGATGTGGCTGGTGTTGGACCAATGAGTACCTCTCATGCCCCTATTACTTTCACAAAAGCAACACTTTTTAAGTATAGAGATACAAGTCTCTAGGGATATGACACTGTTTCCTGCTTCCTCTTTAGAGGAATAAATGTTCACTATTCTTGTGCTTAAACCTACAGGCATGAAAAAGTCAAAGGACATACACTGTTCTCAGATATATTTCTCTCTATTAGATGAGTAAAAGTCCAAAATTAATTGAACAACTACTCTTTTGGCATGGCTGTAGGGAAATTAGGACATTTACACACTGCTTGTTGAATGACAAATATAACTGACCCCTGCAGAGGGGAACAGGGCAATAGATGCCAAAATTATAGGAGCATTTGCCGTTGGCTCAAAATTTCCACTTCTGGCAATATAACTGACTTTGTCTCTATAACACTTAGAAAATGATTTGTGAACAAGGCAATTCAGCACAGCATTGTCTGTGCTAGCAGGAAACTGGAAGCAGCCTTGTGTCCAGTAAGAGTGGATTGGTTTTATAAAGCCAACATTGGAACACAGGGACCTCTCAAAAAGAAGAAAGGGGATACATATCGATATATTGATATGGAGAGAGAAATTCCCGTTATTATTAAGTGATAAGTGGAGATTGCAGAACAATGTATATACAATATGGTTTTGTTTGTGATATGTTTTATGGAAGAAAGGAGAAAAAATATGAGTTTTACATAAAGTATAAAAATTTTTAAAAACCCAAAAAAGGTGAGTAGTAGCAGAGTGACTGGTGACTTATTATTTTATAATTTTTTATAACCTTTTAGTTTTCAACTAGTTAGATGAATTATCAGATCATAATAAACTAAGTAACAGAACTGCAGGGTTCACCTCTCGAGAAACTTAGAGTAAATGGGACTTTCTCTGAAAACTTTGTACCCCTTGTATCTCAGTATGGTAATTTTTAAGATTGTTTCAATCAGCATTTTTCCTGTAAATTCAAAAATCATTGAGCATAAGCGAATTTTATTCTAGTGCAAAATACATTGTGAAGGAATAAAACAACTGCCTACAAATTCGTTATTATATGCTCTTATTAAATATTTTAGTTCCCAACAGCTTAAAGGTTTGCTTAGACTAAAATTTTAAAATATGTAATTCTTCTGCAACTTCTTTGAGGTTGTCCTAGATTTTTTCAAGTCAAAATATGACCTATGAATGTGAATATTTAGTAATATTTGTGTTTCACTAACCAATTAAATATTTAGTAATATTTAATTAGTGATATTCCTAAATAATTAAGAGTGTTTATAAGGAAATTTGGGATTTAGAAGAAGTGAAAGAGGAGACATCACTGAGGAATTGGGGGTTTAAGTTCCTGGAAGGAGACGCCAAGCTGTCCAGTCCACCTCCCAGGCAAGTGGGAGGCCGGCAGCAGGAGGTTGACGGTGGGAGGCCAGGAGGCTGGGAAGGGAGCCCTGACCCACACTGGGTCCCTGAGGCAACACTGGATGGGACCCAGGGAGAGACAGGTGAACAGCTTCTTATGGAGGAAACAAAAGAGCATCCAGGCAGTTGATAAGTAAAATGTCAATGTCAAAGTATTAGGAAGAAAGGAAAGTCAATAGAAGATAGGAGGAAGTCAGACACTAGGAGACTTGGACAAGAGAACTGGTACTAAGTAAACTTTAGGAGGTGATGCTGATCTCTATAGGGAATCCTTCAATGTATGTATGCATGGTTAGGAGGGAGTCATTAAGGTTGCTGATCTGATTTGGATATCAGTAAAGTTTCATAAAAATACACTTCAATTATCCTATATATTTAAAAAATTTTTAAACATATATTTATTTTTGAGAAAGAGAAAGAGCACAAGAAGGCAAGGGGCAGGGAGAGAAGGATACACATAATTCAAAACTGTCTCCAGGCTCCGAGCTGTCAGCACAGAGCCTAATGCGAGGCTCAGACCCATGAACCATGAGATCATGACCTGAGCTGAAGTCAGACACTCAACTGACTGAGCCACCCAGGAACCCCATAATTATCCTATATATTAATAATAGCTTCCATTTACTGAGGCCCTTTATATGGCTTATTTAATTTCAGTTTGAAACTAATCTCAATTAGGCAGAGGCAGAAAGAGATAGAATCCCAAGTCGGCTCTCCACTATTGGCTCAGAGTCCCCAATGTGGGGCTTAATGTCACAAATCATGCAATCATGGCCTGAACCAAAACTAAAAGTCAGATGGACACTCAATTGACTGAGCCACCCAGGTGCCCCCAAACTTTTTACATATGAGGAAACTGAAGTACTAAAAGGACAAACAATGTTCCCAAGATCATAGATACGTTAATTCAACAGATAGTTAAATGAGCACCTCTTTCTGCATTACCTCGTAGGCTCTGGGAATATGGTGGTCAATGAGGTAGACAGAGTGTCTTCTCTCAGGAAGCTTACATTCTAATAGGAGAGAGGAGATAGATAATTCATGAATAAGTAATAATAAAATAATTTTCATTGCCATGTAGAGAAACTGAGGTGCCCCTTTGAATCAGGTAGTCAGAGAAAGCCTCCTAAGGAAGTGACACTTAACTTGAAAAATGGGGTGACTAGAAGGAACCACAACAAAAAGGTGTGTAGGGGAAGCATTGTATAAACAGAAAGGGGTACCAATGTGTTTCAGGGTTAGCCTTCTTTGAATCCAGACTTCATGTACTTTCTCATGAACTTCATGTTTGGTTTAATCAGACATAGTAAGTTAAGTGTGCTAGCAACTAAACCAAACTTTTGCAAATGAGTGTACAATCATTCTACTGATAAAGGGACACATTAGATAAGATGAAATACTGAGTAAAGTAAGCCATAAATGACCAGCCATGAAAATACTTGATCATCATGTTTAAATTTGCATAAGGATTATATATAGTAAAACCTTGGTTTGGAAGCATAATTCATTCCAGAAACATGCTTGTAATCCAAAGCACCTGCATATATCAAAGCGAATTTCAAGATCCATTGGCTCATTTGTAATCATATGACATTTGGTGTCACATACCACTCATATTGCAAAACATCACCCATTTATCAAGTTAAAAATCTAGTAGAAATGTTTGCTCATCTTGAGGAACACTCACACAACAAACTAATCACAATCCAAGTTTTTACTGTATTTAATTTCTAAAAAATTTAACTGATACTGTTCATAAAGCTGTAGGACATAACTTACAGTATTAATTCTCTGCTTTCATATTTCCTTCCAAGGTCAATCTAATCCCTTGGAAAAGTGGTTTGACAATGAAGCACATGGAGGTTTATATGGTATTTATATGAACCAAGATGGCCTTCCTGGATGTTCTCTTATACAGGGATTTACTATTTGGACATGCTGGGATTATGGAATTTATTTTCAGGTGAATGTGATCCAATATGGTGCTTGTTTATCTTGTTTTACGATTGTATTTGTATGTAACCTACAAGTTGTTTTACAGACCACAGAGAGTGTGCATATCTATAACGTGACTCTGGTTGACAATGGAATGGCCATTTTTTCAATGATTTACATGCCAGCTGCTGTATCTCACAAAATTTCCAGTAAAACAGTGCAAATTAAGGTAAGACATGCATAATCCCCAATGAAAAGAAAAGGTAAACATTTTGAAGTTCTAATGAGAACAATCTCCTTGACAGGGTGCCTGGGTGGCTTAATCGGTTAAGCGTCTGACTTCAGCTCAGGTCATGATCTCATGGATCATGGGTTCAAGCCCTGCATTGGCCTCTGCACTGACAACGTAGAGCCTGAAGCCTGCTTTCAGATTATGTGTCTGCCTCTCTCTCTCTCTCTCTCTCTGTCCCTCCCCCATTCACACAACCTCTCTCTCTCTCTCAAAAATAAATACATGTTTAAAAAAAAAAAAACCCTTGTTTTAAACAATGATCCCCATGACTTCACAGCTTGGCTAGTCCAAACGTCCTCCCCTAGTTCTCATTGTCTTCTGCCAGGAAACGCTCTGTCCTTCCCTCTCCTCCATGTTCCCCTCACCGTTTCTTGCTTGCCACCTGCTAATAGTGCCACAGTTAGTTAAATTTCATTTCCTCTATGAAACCTTTCCTGAATTAGCTTAAGCAGCCCTGACACTTTCTCCTCTTTTTGTTTCTACTGTTTTCTCCCTGGGCATATTTCCGTCATAGAAACATGTCATTATATGTAACAATTTACCTGCTTGTCTTCCAACTGGACTCTAATTCCATTCAGGGCCTAGCATCCCATCCTTTTCATCTTGGTTTTATGAATGATCCATTCCTCAAACTGAAAGGTTGTGTTTTGCTAGAGTGGAATACAGAATTATCCATTATAATGTTTTTCTTTAAGAGAAGCTATTATTTAAGGTGGACTGTTTGAATTTTTTTAATAGAGCTCATTAATTGTTGGAAGTAGCCCTGGATTTAATTGCTCTGATATCCTAACTAATGATGATCTCAATATCGAACTTTCTGCTGCCCATCGGAGCACTAGACCTCCATCAGGTGAGATTTTTAGAAGTTTAATTTTGATGTTCAGACGAATGCATAATTGAATTTTATTAACTTTCTTTCTTTTATAAAAGGTGGAAGAAGTGGGATTTGCTGGCCTACCTTTGCTTCAGCACATAACATGGCACCCCGGAAACCCCATGCAGGGATCATGAGTTACAACGCCATTAGTGGCCTTTTGGACATTTCAGGCAAGTTTAAACCTAAACAAGTCTACTTGACAAATCTACTTAATTAAGTTCTATAAAGAGTATGTAGAATATATCTCGTAATGTTTCACTGTAAGTAAAAATAAATAATAATGATTTAAATAAACTTAAATGTGAATCTGCTCAGAATGAGAAGCAAAGAAATCAGATTATCAGTCAATTTGAAGAAAGCTTCCCCAGCCAAATTTGTATATGTTAAAGAAGTGCCATTTATTTTACCTTCTAAAAAACCAGAAATAACACTGGTACAGTGACTTAACATTAATTAGTTTCTATCAATTATAAAAGTTTGTTTATATAAATAAGGTTATATATTATCATCTCTTTTTAGAACTGAAGAAATTTAAACATATATAACCTAAGAGCATATCTACTGGACATATCATCCTGTTCATTTATTTCTTCAGCGCTTCTTATATAGTTGATACCGTCTTGTGATCATTTAATTTATATGCTTACTCCCACAGACCCGTGCCCTTGCTTTCCCCTCAGGCTTCCTTTTACCCAATCATCTAGTCTCATTCCCCTGACTGACTAGCTATGTCATTTACCACTGCCTGCAGTCCGTGTTTATCCTTACCTCAGACCACTCCTGTCTTCACATGAAGTGGATCACCCTGTGTCCTACCCAGATTTCTATCCCAGAGCAGAATCTGCCCACACACACGCTTTCAAGGGCATCCCCAGGTTGAGCTGAAATGCACAGGCATTATATAATAGAGTCATTCCAATATTGTCCATTTCGAAAAGACTTTTGAATCCTTCCTCTCCAGTCTGCCGTGGCAATACTTAAAATTCTACTTCATGTAAAGTGGAACATTATTTTTCCCAAGCTTGGAAGAGCCATGACAGCAACAGGGGAGAATACCCCCACCCATATTGACACTCTCCCCTGTCTAGCTTTATATTCTTTCCCCCTGACCTAACACCATCACAGTTAACTCTCAGATACATACTCCTGATTCCTGCTGGTACATGTTACTCAGCTTCTGCACTTCCTGGGGTATATAACTCCTCTCATCCCATAGCAGGCTTAGTGCTTCCCCAGTCAGGCCATGTTGAGACTTGACCAGACTTACTGCTATGTTTGCTAGAAGGGGAGATAGAGACGGGTCTTGAAAAAAGGCAAGATTTGCCTTATAAACAACTACCTCTTTTGAAGTCTTGTCAGGATTTCAAACACATGGGGCAAGGGAGCTATCCTCTAATAAGAGAGAAGTGGACCACTTACACAGATCTGGAACATTCAAGGGGAACTCAGGGTTTCAAGGTTCAAGTTCATCTTCCTTTATATTCCCACCCTAACTCAGGGTTTCATTCCTTTTCTATTAGCGCCCTGTCTTTTTTTTTTAATTTTTAATGTTTTTTTTAATTTATTTTTGAGAGAGAGAGAGAGAGAGAGAGAGCGTAAGCAGGGAAGGGTCAGAGAGAGAGGGAGACACAGAATCTGAAGACAGGTTCCAGGCTCTGAGCTGTCAGCACGAACCACGAGATGGATCTGAGCCGAAGCCAGACGCTTAGCCTACCGAGCCACCCAGCGTCCCTAGCACCCTATCTTTGAAGTAGGAGACTTGCCAGTCTGAGATTCCACCTTCTAGGAATGTTCTGCTGGTTTTGTGATTAGATCCTGAGGTTTGCTTTGAATTTGTGATTGAGCACCACAACTTACATTTTCTGTCTACAAAGCATCAGTGAGGGTCAACAGTTGGCTACTTATAGTTTCTGTGTAATCACTATTTCCCTTGTTCCAGTCAAAGGCTAAGGTTACTGCACAAGCCAGAGCAGTGCCGTCTAGGTAGATATTATCCTAGTTCACCACAGGTGAAATCTTAACAACGGCACTGGTACAGCATGCCAAAGACTATCGTACTCCACCTACCACCAGTAAGGGCATCATCATTCCCATCTAGACAGCAAGTGAACTAGACTCACCATTGCATCATTACACTGTATATCCTGGGGCCACTTCTGGTTCCAGCTGTCTAAGTCAGGTGATCTAAAAGTAAAGCCAGAGATTGGATTCTTGTGCAGGTGGTTTATTAATAAAGCACTTTCACAAGAAAGGGAGTGCGGAAGTAGGATAGGGCAGAGGAAGGAGTAAGCAAGGATGTGGTCCCAGCTGGAGTCTAGCTCCTTCTTGATACCTCGAGGGGCTGTGTAATGTGAGCTGTACCACTTAGTTTCCCCTCTTGAGGCAAGGGAGTCTTCTCTATCAGTTGCCAATCAGGCATGGTACCCCTTTGGTGGTGGTGCTAAGAGTGCATAATCTCTTAAGAGATGAGCTGCCATCTGATCTGATCAAAGACAATTCTCCAGAGAAGGGGGCAGCTGGGAGTGCTTAGCAACCAACACAGGAGCTAAGGACACGTGCACTGGGCCAGTAAAGCAGATCTACACAGGTTACAAACAGTACCCACTACTGTGGCGTTTCATTAATATTCATCTACAGGCTCATATTCATGTATATACAATATCAGCTAAGGAAAAAATATCAGGAAAGGTAGTAGATAGTACGTAACTGATTTAAGAATTCTGGAGTCACCTTTTTTTTTTTTTTCTATTTTTGAGTTTTTGGATTTTAAGTACTTATTGGAGATTAAGTTTTGGATTCAATAAATGTTATCTTCTGGTCACACAACATGGGAAATAAGGCCAAAAAACCCACAATGTTTCAGTTAGTCTTTGCAGCATAACAAGTTTAGAGTCTTTAGACAACCATTTATTAGCTCATGATTCTGTGGATTGACAGTTTGGGCTCAGTTCAGCTGAAAGTTCGTCTGCTGGTCTCATCTGGGATCATTCCTTAGGCTGTTCCCAGTTTACAGGATGGACAGGGAGTAGTTGTCAAGGACAGTCTCACTTCCGTGTCTGGGGGTTGGCGCTTGCTAATGGTTGGGCTGGTCTCTGGCCACATTAATGGGGTGATTGGGCCACATGTCTCTTAGTCTCATTCACATGCTGGGAGTCACAAGATTCCCCAAGAACAGCAAAAGAGAGTGAGCTCTAATCTGCAAGACTTTTCAGATCTATTATATCACAGTTGCACTTGTCCCATTAGTCAAAGCAAATCACACGACAAAGCTCAGAGAAAATACAAGAGGACTTTTCAGTAGTATTAACACAGGGAGGCAACAATCTAACACAAATAGTGGTGGACTATCTAGCACATAAGGAAAGGACTCCATGTCCAAGGTGTTGGTAAATGATGCGTTTGCTGGAATGTACATGAAATGAAACTGATTCTCTCACTTTCTCCATAGAAAGTTATTATTTTTCTATTATTTATGTTTTAGGTTCCACATTTGTTGGATTTAAGAATGTTTGTTCAGGTGAAACTAATGTGATATTCATTACTAACCCTTTAAATGAAGATTTACAGCATCCAGTCCATGTGAAGAACATACAGCTGGTTGACACCACTGAACAATCGAAAATATTCATACACAGGCCTGATATAAGGTACGATATATGAAATCTCAATTTTTTCTTTCCTGTATTTAGAGCTTTCCATTGCCTTTTTCCCCTGTCATAGACCTGAGGAAGTTGCTATATTAAAGTAAATATTAATTTCAATAAAATTTTAATCAGCATCATGAAAATCAGGACTAATGCATCTGTGTTTTCAGTTAAATTGAAAAAAGTAGGCTTTGATATGTATATTTTCTCACACTGTTTTTTTCCATGTATATAATACCATCATTAAACGTAAAAGATTGAGACCAGGTTAGAAGCATATTGTACATTAATCCCTCTCTATAAATAGTCATTAGGAATGAGAGATATCTCTATCATTTCTTCCCTTTTCCTTACCTCTTTTGTTTCCTCTTGCTTTCCAAGTATCTTATCATGTTCACCCCAACCTGCACTTTGAAATTAAATGTCAATCATTATAATCACTGTGACTGAGAATACGCAGAAACTTAGAACGGTGACTTTTTAATCACAAAAAGTCAGTTAATGTCAGAATATTTCTAGATACTGAGCCACTTAGATTCTAAGTCTTAAAAAAAGATAGCCAATAACTGCTATGTTTTGTAAGAGCTGCAAACCAGGAATTTAGATGTGACAAGACTGGAGGAAAGAAATTTTATATGAGAGATCTTTGATCATTTTCCATATAGGAAGAAGGCAAGGAAAAATGCTAATTAGAGAAATGCAGTATTTCAGAAATAGTTTGACTTCATCTGACCTTTGGGAGGGTTAATTTTTAATTTTATTTTAGAGAAAGCACACAAGTGGGGGAGAGGGGCAGAAGGAGAGAGAGAATCTTAAACATTTAATCTTAATCTCCATGCTGAGCATGGAGCCTGACACAAGGCTTGATTCCACAACACTTACATGATCTAAATCAAGAATCAGATGCTCAACAGACTGAGCCACCCAGGCACCTCTCATCTAATTTTGTTTTGATGACACCTGCACACCTCCTCATTTACTAATTATTGAACCATAGTATTTTTTGGCTCAATAGAATATTATTAGTTCCTGTTTAGTTACCATTGTCTTTCGGATATAATATATCATGTTAATAACTAGATCATGAGGAAAATACTATATCTTAAAATAGTCTTGAGCTCTGTGCTTTTATTAGGAGGCTTTGGACATTCTCTCAGATCCCTTTTACAAGGCAGTTCATCCAGCCCCCCAGTGCTTTAGATGTTGGCCAATAATAACCTACAGTTGCCCACTTTTCCAGAAAATTGCTCTTAGCCAAACATCAGTAACCTTAGGGGACCAAAACCCTCCCTAACACCACATCTTTGCAGTTCATGGAAAACGACTAGTTTACACAGGAGTTCAAAAGGGGAGCCTCCTTGCCTCAAGGTGGGAGCACCTCTCCGTAAATTAATGATCCAGAGGTACCCCTGAGATCAGATTGAAGCTAGTCCACAGACCACAGTCACCTTGTTTTCTTTGCCTTGCCCTGTGTGGCTTCTCTCCTTCTTTTGTGATGGGACTCCCTCAATAAATCACTTGAACAAAAATCCGCATTTTAGCCTCTGTTTCTTTGCAACACAAGTAAAGACAGAGTCCTAATGCATAATATTAAGTGTGCCACTAGGTACACTTCTCACAGACTTGCTCCCAAAAGCACTCTTCACATACTTGAATACAGAGAACACATGAACTATTTATTCAAGTCATCTCCAAAAGCATTGTAGTACAGCAGTATAGTACAGTAACTTACCCCTTCCTGTCTCTTACAGCAAAAAGGGAAGGAGAGGTTAAACACTAATAAATCTGAGCTTCATTATCATTTTGTTGTTATCACTTTGGAATAAGATATATTTCCCCATAGTATGTAGCATGACATAGTGGAACTACACAAAATGCTACATATACTATGCAATGTGCAGTATTTTGAAAATTCAGCATCTGTTTTATTATTAGAACCAGCTAACACTCCAGGTAGCTCATGTTGAAGGCAGAATGCCATGTGTGGTTGAACTGCCTAATGACTTTATAGTATTTCATCTCTTGCAGTTTGGACATTTACATAATGGTTACTGAAACATATAGCATAGCAATCATAATCCAAGTATATCTATTTCTATCTACATACATAAAAGTCTATAGGAATATATACTAATCTGCAATTGTGATGGCCTAAGAGCTTGAGATAGGAAAGTGAAGGACACTGAACTTTTATTAAGCGTTTGGATTATTTTATAGTAAGCACAGAATATTTTTATAAATGTTAAAACCCTGTGGAAAAAATAAGGAAGGGAAAAATTAAATAAAGACTTCTCTGCCAACACAGGGATTTTGTATGTCCTACACAACCGAGTAACTGTTCACCTGCTCGATGGGACAGTTAGTGTTAGGACACTGGGAGCAATGCACAAAGATAAAATCTATCCAACAAAATATGGAATAGCAAAATGAAATTCTAATCTTATGTCTCACAGGAATAGTGTATGCTTTTGAAATGCCAATGAATCGACTTCAGCTCAGGTCATGATCTCGAAGTTCATGGGTTTGAGCCCCACTTCAGGTTCTGGGCTGACAGCTCAGAGCCTGGAGTCTGTTTCAGATTCTGTGTCTCCCTCTTTCTCTGCCCCTCCCCTGCTCATATTCTATCTCTCTCTGTCTCAAAAATAAATAAACATTAAAAATTTTTAAAAAAATGAAATGCCAGTGAATTGATAATAATACACCAAACCAACAGAATGGAAAGGCAGACCTCATTACAATACTAATTACAGATGCTACTTGGACCCACTTTGAATCCCTTCTGAAATGATAAGATTCAATCAGTCAAAGAAATTTTTGGATACTCTCTTATCAAACACTCAATTGAAACACTCTCTAGAAACAGGGGAAGGATCTAAGTATACATCTGTTTCACGTTTTCTCCACAGGAAGGTGAATCCATCTGATTGCGTAGACATGGTTTGTGATGCCAAAAGGAAGTCTTTTCTCAGAGATATGGATGGCTCCTTTCTGGGAAATTCTGGTTCAGTGATACCTCAAGCAGAATATGAATGGAATGGAAATAGTCAATTTGGAATTGGAGACTACAGAATTCCTAAGGTGATGCTCACATTCCCAAATGGAAGCAGAATTCCTGTCAATGAGAAAGCACCTTACAAAGGTTCGTTGGATATTATTCTGTGAGTCTTCAAATTTGTGAAACAAAGTACATATGTTTTATGTTTGTTTACTAATTGGGGTACTCAACCAATAACATATTTTCTACTTACTAATCTTACATAAATAAAAACTGTAGTCCATTGATGCTTTTGCAAAGAAATTGCTTTTCCTCGCTAAAATGTATATCCCTGTTTCTAGGAATTATTAGAGATTCAACCTGTAAATACATCCCACAATGGCAGGGCCATCGGTGCTATGGGTTGGAATACGCAATGATGGTGATTGAAAGTCTGGATTCTGACACAGAAACTCGAAGACTCTCACCAGTGGCTGTAGTGAGCAATGGTTATGTTGATCTCATTAATGGTAGGTGTTCAGTGTAAACAGATTACTCAAAACATTTGTTATTTATTACCTGCATCTCATAAATTATTTATCATATAAAACTAGCAAACTCACGGCTGATTGACCTTCTGTTTGTAAGAAAAAATGTGTGTGCAGGAGAGATGCTTCACACTTGAACAGTTTCCCATATTAGTAAGCCAGGACAGTAATTGCAAATTGACCATTAGAAGAAGAGAGAAGTTATTCACTGAGTGGTCTTCATACCTATAGTAATAAGGTGGCATAATTATTCAAAGGGAAAATTGGCCTGTCTCCAAAAAGACATTTTGCCTTACATAAATTAAAAAAAAACAGTGTTTAAAGAAAAATGAACAACAGATAGTGGGGTGCCTGTGTGGCTCAGTTGGTTAAGTATTTGAATTTGGCTCAGGGCATGATATCACAGTTCGTGAGTTCAAGCCCCACATTGGGCTCTGTGCTGACAGCTCAGAGCCTGGAGCCTGCTTCGGATTCTCTGTCTCCCTCTCTCTCTGCCCCTCCTCCACTTGTACTCTGTCTCTCTCAAAAGAAAAATGCAAAACAAAACAAAAAAAAAACCAGATAATGTGTTATTTGGAATACTTGAGAACAGGTCTTTTCAGCCTACTTGTTTTTCATTTTCATGAATGGTTATCAGACTTATCTTGAAACAATGTGTTTTTGCTTGTCACCCCCCCCCCCCATTCCTAATTCCTTTCATTGTCAAGAACATCTTGGCAAGCACCAAAGTCTAGGCTCCTTACATTCTGGTCCTGGGTGGCTCTAGTATGAAGGCGGCAGTGGTCTTCATAAAAATTCAGAGCAAAGCAGAAGTCCAGGACTTTCTTAATAAATAAGATGAACTTCTAACATCTGCAGAAAACGGAGGGCGGAAACTCATGGTGTTGCCCTGAAATAGTATCAGGGGCTCAAAGAGTAGTCCCTGAGAAGACTTAGGAGTCTTTTAAGTGCCAAAGGGGCATGAAACCTGGAGGAGAAAGATTTCTGTGCCCTGGCAGTGTCAAAACATGTACTGAAATATGCCAGGATTCAACAAAAGCGCCAGTACCCCACAAAATATTCATTTTTTAAAATGAGTCAAGGAGAATAGAACGAGCTAAATCCAGGGTGTCCCAAAGTTACATGATTTCAAGTCTTGCCCCACTTCTGCGGCACCTGGTTTCTCTGGCCTGCAGTCAACTCAGTTACAAGTGTTGCCTTTAAATCTTACAAAGCAGAGAGCTTGTGGGAAGAACTTTAGACCAGTCAGTGAACAATGGAGGTGGTTTTTTTTAATGTTTTATTTATTTTTGATACAGAGAGAGACAGAGCATGAGAGGGGGAGGGGCAGAGAGAGGAGGAGATTTTTTTTCTTTTAATGTTTTATTTATCAATGGAGGTGTTTTTAATTGCTCTGTTTTATATGGTAGAGAAAGATTTTATTCTATTTATTTTTACATTTTTCTTTTCTGAAAGGCAATATAAACTTTCCACTTAGAATAGTGACATGACATTTTTCTTAAAAATAAACTTAAATTTTCATTAACAAATTTTTTTTTAATGTCAATTTATTTTTGAGAGAGAGAGAAACAGAGCACAAGTTGGGGAGGGGCAGAGGGAAAGGAGGAAGAATCTGAGGCAGGCTCCAGGCTTGGAGATGTCAGCACAGAGTCCAATGTGGGGCTCGAACCCATAAACTGTGAGATCATGACCTATGCCAAACTAGCCACCCAGGCGTCCCAAAAGTAAATTTTAATTTTTTTAAAGTGACTGTCAATTTGAAGAAAAGTATTAATTGATAGCAACATTGCAAAAATTATGATGATACTGGAAGAATCACGGAAGCATGAGATGCACTATATTAGACTGGAAAAAAATTCCAAAGATAAAAGTTATTGAATACCATTAAAGTTTCCTTTAAACTTTTAATACTAAATTTCATTTACTTTTAAAATATGGCTTTTGCTACTCTAAATTTTTCATTTAATACATAGAAATTTCTTTGTTTGTTTTCAAAACCTACAAAGGTTTATTTAAAAGTAGAATTTATATTTTAGATGCTAAAAGAAAGTTTATATTCTACTTGAGCTTCAGAAGTTTATATTGATTTAAAATCTGATTGAAGTTCACTTATAAATATTTATTAGAATTCCAAGTAAGCCAAGAAATTGAGCAAAGCTAATGAATAAATACATCTAGAAAATTTATCATTCCATTTCTCACTCAATGTTTTATAATTCCAGCCACTTTAAAGCTGAAGTGAAATAGAGTAGTTTGCTACAAAAGTCATGTCATACCTGTTCTGGAAATGTCTGGATTCAGGTAGAGAAGCATCCACTGTCTTTTGGCTTTCTAGAAGGGTTGTTGAAGTATTATTTCTTTGCTTCAGATCATTAATGATGTTGACCCCCACAAAGGTGCTGATAATCCCAGTCTTTAACAAAAAAAAATGTACTAAAATAACAATGAAGATTAAAGACTTCCAAGAAAAGAAACTTAAGAGTTTGCTGAATGCACACATTAACAGATGAAGAAATGAGTGAGTGAAAGAAAAAAATTAATGAATCCATGGTTTAGCCATACAAATATCCATGTTTCCAGGTATAGGCTCTGTTTTTAACAAATTAACTGTTAATAGCATATTTCTCACTAAAGAGTCTCCCCACCCAACCTCACATTCAATAGGTAGGAGAAAGGACCAAGCATTTTCTTTCTTACCACGTGGCTTTGGCTTAAATATGATTCTTAAAGTAGAGAATCATAGAAACCTTCCTTCAGTGACCTTCCAGTGCAAACTCAACACATTAACTTACCTTTTTTACCCTGTGCAGTATAAAAGTATGGGTAATAGGGAGGAGCGGCTTCCCTGCCTTCCTTTTTTAAGCGAAGGTTGGAGAAATGGCTTAGATCTCTGGGTAGATGGGTGGATGGATAATGGATGTAAATGCTGAACCTGACCACTGCAATGTACTTTTACTACAATTACTCTCCAGACTTTGCACTATATAATATTCATAATATGGAACACGAACTTTTATTTATGTGTCTTTAGGCCCACAGGACCATGGCTGGTGTGCCGGATACACATGCCAAAGAAGACTGTCCCTGTTTCATAGCATCGTGGCTCTGAACAAATCTTATGAAGTTTACTTCACTGGCACCAGTCCTCAGAATCTTCGACTGATGTTGCTTAACGTTGACCGTAAGAAGGTAACACAAGATAGAAATAATTCCTTGAGTTATTGGTACTGGTTATTGACATACATTTCTATATGCTAAGGACTTTATGTCCTTCCCTGTTCTCTTGAACATCGTTAGCCTTACAGCTCATTTTCAGGGGTCATCAGTGTACTACTAAAAATCCTGCCAATCCAGAAAGGTTTCATTAGCCTGAGAGCATAGAGCATACCAAACACTTTTCCCCCTTAGACTCTTGATTCTCCGCTCTACATCTGAGGCACGACAGGCCTATGATCTGTGTGAAAGCAAACGTGAACTTTCACGTAAAAATAATGCACATCCAGGATTGGTCACTGGAAGTATATATTTATTTTTCCATGCTGCTATGTATATATTTCAGGAATACACCTTTGGGATTTGCCTGAGAGATCACAGCATGTTATTTTAAATATCTTCAGTCATATCAAATCTTGGCTATAAACTGAATTCAGCTGGGGTGATTACACTTCTATCTACTGTGTCAGTGGGAAAAGAGTATGTGGTTAAGCAATGGTCTCATAGTTGAGGTTTTCTTTTCTAAGAGTATGAGACGCGGAAGTCCCAGAGCATTAGGAATGTGAAGAAGGGATGTGGATAAGATGAAGCAGAGGAGTAACCAAGAGAGACACCTGCCTCTTCTCAGATGATAGCAATCTCATCCTCTAAGTTGCTGGACATAAAATCTTGGACCCATTCTTGATTCCTCTCTTTGGGTCATATTCCTCATGCAGTCCATCCACAAATCCTGTGGAGTCTCCCTTGAAAATATCCAGAATCTGTGACCACTTCTCACCACTGTCACCGCCCCCACCCACTTTGAGCCAATGTTATTTGAGCATTTTTTTTCAACCTTAACTAAATGCATTTGGTTGCACTATAGAACTCTGCTAAATTCCCAACTTCCCCGCTGCCCCTGGAGCTCAAAGACTATATTGAACTTTGTTATCTTTGAAAGGAAATGTTCCTTTTAAGAGATACTCCCTTACTAATTCTTTCCTATGTTACACTTTTCTACTGAGAATCATCAGTTAAGAATTAAGCTATAACTTCTGTATGACTGGTTGAATATAACTCAGTATGTATCATCAATTCATAAAACTTAGCTTTAATATTTTACAGAAGGTATATAAAGTTGAAGGACATTTTTAAGTGCTGAGTTCTAAATATTCTGTTTCATTGTTCTCTTAAGAAATAAAAATGTTGTTTATTTTTAACAGGCTGTGGTGGTAGGAATTTTTTTCCCCACACGTCAGCGTTTGGATGTCTATGTGAACAATACATTGGTTTGTCCCCAAAATACAGTATGGAACCCTCAAAAGAAACATTGTGAACTTAAAAGACATCTTTACACAGGTATTTCCTCAGAAAAATAGAGTACACATTATATATATACTTAATTATGTATAAAATTCTCTGTAATGTTCCTTAGCCATTGACAAATGCAAGAGAAAATATTTTTAGCCATGCTCCACCAAATTCTAAGATGTATTCATTAATAGCATATATGTCCTGAAAGATTATTCCTGGTGGAACTTTTATCGCACAATGCAAGAGATAAGCTTTTGTGTATGAGGCATATTCTTAGCCCTCCTGAGAGCATTTACATTCTACTGTAGTTCAGTTATTCCTGTATACAGAAGAGATTTTGTTCAGAATGCTTCCCCTAACTCTGCTCTACTTGTATTTCCGAGGCCATAGCCAAAATTAATTGGCAGTCACCAGAAGTATTGCCAAGAAAGCTAGTATAACATCAACCAAACACCATTAAGTCAATACGATAAACTGGATTTAAATGAAATATAGGGAAAAGGCTAAACTTATCCATTTATCTGTGTTTTTAAAGGGTGCCTGGGTGGCTCAGTTGGTTAAGCATCTGACTTTGGCTCAGGTCATGATCTCACGGTTTGTGGGTTTGAGCCCTGCATCAGGCTCTGTCCTGACAGCTAGCTCAGAGCCTGGAGCCTGTCTTCAGATTCTGTGTCTCCCTCTCTCTCTGACCCTCCCCTGCTCATGCTCTCTCTCTCTTAAGAATAAATTAAAAAATTAAAAAGAAATTTTAACAGTGTTTTCAAGGCCAGGATTTATATCTGCTCTCATTGAAGTCTTTTTGTTAAACAGGGTACTTATAAGTCCAGTACCTTCCATTCCACATGTGCTACTTATCATTTTTAGATGTGTCCCATCTATGTTAATGTTGGTTAACAATTACATAAGTGTGTGCTGTAGGTCATAACATCACTTAGACCTAAGAATATGAATGGATAACCCATATCCATTACTATCTATGGAGCAAGTCCTATTTCTACTAATAGTCTGAATAGCTAATGTTTCCAGAAATGTTACTGTGTGCCAGGCACTGTTCTAAGTGTTTTGTAGATAATACCTCACTGTTACTATATTCTGATAATAACCCTGTGAGGTAGGCAGAGATGAGTAAGCTGAGACACCAGGAGGTGAATTACTTTGCCACAGTCTCTGTCTTAGCTCCGGCTGCCATTACAAAATGCCATGAACTGGGTGGCTTGAAGACAAATCCAGTTTCTCACAGTTCTGAAGGCTGCAAGTCTGAGGTCAGGGTGCGAGGAGGGGTAGGTCTGGGGAAAGCCCTCCTCTGGCTTGCAGATGGCTGCCGACCCACTGTATCTTCCCAGCAACCGCAGGCGGTCGGCATCTCCCCTTAACACATCCTGAAGTCCCCCCTCTCATCTAAAGCTAATTAAGTACTCGTCAAAGGCCCCATCTCCAAGTACTCTTCCACTAGGGGTTAGGGGTCTAACCTGTGAATCTGGGGGGACACAGTTCAGTCCATGGTAATATCGAAGATGGTGAGCGCAGAGTAAGGACTTGAACACAGAGAGTCTAGCTCTAGAAGCCGAGCACTTAGCCATTAGGCCATATTGCTTCCCTGTAAGCTAAGAGGGTCTGTGTTATCACTTTTTATATGCAAACAACTACTCGTATTTGCAGCTTGATTATTTTTAACTCTTCTTAAAACAACACTTTGGGTGCCAAGTACTCTATTATTCAAATTGGGGAAATAGAAATGATCTCAACAAGCACTATTTAATATAGGAAATTGATTATACAGGTGTCGAAGGGCTAAAAAACAGTATTACCACTGCCTTCTTATAAAATTTTTTTCTGATATAGCTTTGCTTATAAATGAACATTTTCCTTTGGCACTTAGGATGAAAAATAATTTCCATGCATTAGGAATCTATACATATTGTTTTAGATTGCCCAAAATGTTTCATTATGTATGTCTCTGCTTCCTTCCATCACTGTGAAGACATGAGGACGTTACCTGGGGTACAGGGTGTATGCACGTCTGAATGTAGTTTGAGAGCAGTTTCAATTTATAATATAAAAGCATATTCTTCAGATTCATGGAATGTTTAAGCCAAATTGCATCTAGAACTTTTACTAGTAGCTATGAAAGAAATACATAGGGATAATGAAATGACTTCTTAATACCAACTGCTGTGAATGTCTATTACATTTATAAGAAATATCTTCTTTCTAAAACTTTAATGTATTTTTTTATTAAACCTCACTGTGAATGTGGTAAGAAGTTACATATGTCATTCCAGTACTATTATATGATTTCAGCCTTTGTCTGGGCTCGGTCTGTTAGTGGATTTATTAGCTCTTGGATATTTTTGATACTCTGCCAGCAAATCACACACACACACACACACACACACACACACACACACACAAATATATTCATTCATTTTATATATATATAAATCTCAGTCACTTTTCCATAAGTCAATTCCCTAGTACGATTTGTTTTGCTTTAAGCAAAGATTTTTCAGGCTGAAAGGTAAACCTGCTTCATTGGTATAAAATCCTTTCGAGATATTTTTGTATATACTTCATTTGTATTACATACTTTTGTCCTCGGTAAAAGCAGAAGCACTGAATTGTAAAAGCTCCTTAAGAGTTGAGATAGAGCACCACATAAACTAGATGGCTATGAAAGTTAAATTTACATTTTAAATTACCAACTGCCTTTGTTAAAGGCTTTAAAATTCTGAACATGTAAATAGTGTTACAGGTACAATATAGGCTCTTGGGTACATAACTGATTTTTATTTCTCAATTATACTGTATCTACAGCTAACTGTTTTTAAAATAAATTTAATGTATAATGATGATTAGTGGTATTGTTTAAAGGGTTGACTTTAATTTTTTGCATGTCAGTTCTAGAAATGTTTTTTTAAAGGTGTTTTTGTTTTTCATATGCATACTTCCCTATGGAAGAATAATATTGACATTTTTCAGAATTTCCTAAATTTAAACAAATATTAAATACTATAAATATTAAATACTACTAAATATATGGTGATTGTGATAATATAAAGATTTTTAACTGTGCTGTTTTGGCTTTTTTCCTTCATAGAGCAATTCCTTCCTAACCTGAATTCTACTGTCCTTGGTGAAAACTACTTTGATAGAACCTACCAGATGCTTTACCTTTTGATTAAAGGAACTATACCTGTTGAAATCCACACTACTGCGGTCATATTTGTTTCTTTCCAATTACCTGCTGTTACAGAAGAGGAATTCTATAGCTCTCATAATCTCGTTAGAAATCTTGCCTTGTTCCTGAAGATACCAAGTGACAAAATCCGGGTCAGCAAAATAATACAGGGGAAGAGTCTACGGAGGAAGAGATCCACGGGACTCACAGTTGAACTGGAGATTGGAGATCCTGCCCCTCAGTTCAGAAGCAATGACACCACAGGTATGAATAGTAGACGCTTGAGGAAGAAGAATGTAATACCAGATCCACAGTCACAGATGACCCTATTAGGGCCTGGTAAACCTGACCTCAGAAAATCCCACCAACCCCACATTCCGAGCCCTGTAAGGGCCCAGAGACCTTTCTCCCTGACTCTACCCCAGTAACCCAGGAACTTCAGCCTCTATTTTGTTATGGCAGCCATTAGTAAATCCAACAAAAGGCTTTGAACTGAAGTAGAAGATTGGAGAGGTGACCTAAGAAAGTGACTTTATAGCTGAGAGATTAAGTGTGAGAAGAGTCAATCTATGAAAAGAGAAAGGTAAGAATGTTCCAGTTTGAGGAAGCAGTTGGTGAAAGTGGTGCATTAGAAGAACCGGAAAAGGTCTGACAGGTCTGTGGTGGAAGGAGCCAGGAGGGGCAAGCTGCTGGGGGTGAACTTGAGAGGCAGGCAGATGCTGGATCATGGGAAACCAAAAGAGGCTCTCCTCTTCAGAAGCTGAAAGGACTATGGATGTTTTCCTAAGGAAAAGTGTAGATCTTTGGAGATGGTGAGCTGTAGCAAAGTCGCAGATTTACCCTAGCAAAGGCAAATGTACAAGAATATGTTCTGTCTTTAATTCCTGTGACTGATCCAATCAGTGTCACCAGCCATCACCCTTTTCTCTGTCCCTTATTCTCCATACCCTCATTTTCTAGATATCAGAGATGAAAATCAGCTCAGCTGTGACATCAGAGGTATCTTTGCTGCTTTAAATTATGTCCTTAGGGTGACTTGGTTTGGGCATTTGGGTAAATGTTCGGCCCTTCAGATTTTTTCCTTTCTATCGGTTTAATTTGGTATCTGAATACCAAGGGGACTTTCCTGTCTTCAGATTTCCATGTGGCCTCTTGTTTTTATAGTCTCTGCTACAGAGTAGATGGTCCCAAGCCTCTCTTGAGGTGCAGCTGAACTTTCCTGGCCTCTTGGCATGCATCTCCAGTAACCAAGCACAAGTCTCAACTAGGCACACTCATCTCCAAAAAGATGAGACCCATATCCCTGTCCGAGGAAGACTAGCATCCAGCTAATGAAGCTTAAGCTTCAAGGCCTTTCACTTGTACACGTCATGGGAGGGACTTTAACTTTCAGGACTCTTGGAGAAGGGTCCATTTAATAATGTTGTCTAATCATTGTTATTATAAAAGTTGCAAAAGTAATAATTTCCCTTATTCTTTTTCTTAAAAAGAGCCCCCAAACTGTATACATTTCAGACTCAGAAAATCTGGATCTGCCTGATCTCTGTCCAACATCTTTTTCATACTCACCTGTACTTTGTATAAACCTGGGTACTGGGTGAAGTTCTCACCTTCTGCCTCTAGGGGTCATCACTCATATCTCAAGGAAAGACCTACAACTTGGCAAAGAGGAAGTGGCAAGAAAGATGTGCATGTAGTAATACTCTTGGCTCTCCATGGCCTTCACATGGTGTCAGGATACCCAGGAGTTCCCAGATGTCCTAGAAAGTACTGAGGGGACCGCTGGATAAACAAAGATTGGTCAGGAATAAAAGCTCTTCAGGTTAAGGACTTTGGTTTCTTAAGGTAGCAGTCGGCATAAATGGGTGCCTCCATGTGTCAAGCAGCCAGAGAAAATGTGTTAACAGGTCAGACCTGCCACGCTGCACCAAACACCAGTGAGGACGAGTGGTAGTAGTAGTCTGTGGATATGAAGCACCTTTGTACTGCTGCCAATGGGTCAGATGAGCGCTCGTGCCTGGGAAGCCATCTTGGAAGAGAGTATATGGACGGAGTGGGGGAAGAAGGAGTCTGAAAGACTGAGCATTTAGCCAGAGGGTCTAAGTCAACCAAAATAGACCTGTTAAACTGACAGGACTGAAATTCCCTAAGACCATGATTTTCAAAGTGTTCTGTGAGATCAGCTGCCTCCTTCTCCCTAAGTGCACTGAGCCTCATGGTTCAGCCTAAAGGGAAGAAATGCAGTGCTCCCTGTTCTCAAGGCAGGACTCTGGATCCAGAAGGCACTGGACACCTAAGCATGAGGTGTTGCCAAGGCTTAGAGTACACCAAAAATACCCTGCATACAGTTGTTTTTTAAAAGATCACTCTAGGGGCGCCTGGGTGGCTCAGTCGGTTGGGCATCCAACTTCGGCTCAGGTTATGATCTCACACTCTGTTAGTTTGAGCCCTGCGTTGGGCTCTGTGCTGACAGCTCAGAGCCTAGAGCGTGCTACAGATTCTGTGTCTCCCTCTCTCTCTGCCCCTCCCCCCTCTCAAAAATACACATTAAAAAAAAAAAGACTCTGACTACAGTGTATAGAATGGAGTGGAAGAAGGAGAGAATGGATACCAGAAAATCAGTTTAAAAGTTGTTTTAGTAACCCCCCTACCCTGAAGATGGATGAAGGATTTTGACAGTGGGGACAGAGAGATGGAGAAATCGGTAACTGATTATGTGTATGGGGGAAAGATTAGGTAGAAGAAGGGGTCAAGGCCAAGTAGCAGGCCCTGACAAACGAATATGATGCGTAGAGGTGCCCTTCTTAGATAAGGAGCACTGTGGGGGCAGCAGGTCTAAGGGAACCCACCAAGCTAGACAAAGACCACAGAAACTACCGGTCATGTTAAAATTAACCTTGAAAATCAGTGTCCAGAGCAAGCAACAATTTGTGGGTAATGTAGTGTTCATTGCAGAAAGTGCTAACATACATTGTATAGATTTGATGATGCTAATTATCCTTGCATCCAAAATTAGAAGTCTATTTTTAAAAAATGCTATGTGGCAATAGATTTGCATGACAGTGCTTCACTTCTTAACAAAGAAGGACATGGGGAAGTATTAAATTAAGAGACATATTTTCCCACTATGCTTTCATTCAGTTTTCTTGAATCTGTTTTATCTACCTTTGGTTTTTCTTTAAATGCAGCTTAAAACCATACTCTCCAGAGTTCTCCATTTTCCTAAACTCATTTGTGTGACTTGGTCATGTAGAGCTCATGTGCAGAGAAAAAGCTAAAGAATTCCATAATTTGGATGGAGGCATTGCAAACAAAAACTAAAGTGAAAAACTCACAGTTCTGTGTTCTTAGAACCCATATGTCATATTACTGTTTCCCCATAGGTCATATGCAGTTATCTGAACTCCAAAAAATTGCTGGTTCTCTTGGACAAGCTATAATTTCAGGAAAAGGCAGTAGTATCCTTGGATTTAATATCTCTTCCATGTCTATCACCAATCCCATCCCCAACCCAAGTGATTCTGCCTGGATTAAGGTAAGAAAAGGCAACTTGAAAAAGGCATCGTAGGTATTTAACATTGCTGCTTATTTCTTATTCTAACTGCTTATATTTCAGTGCAATAATTTAGAAGGCATGTCTTCCTAGTTAACATTGGCTATTTTTTAATGGTATACTAAAATGATAAAGTAATTGAAAAAGGAGCATTTCATCTAAAAAATGACTTATTGATATAAAATGTGTTTTTCTTTGAATATTTATAAAAGTGCTTCATGAATTCAATGTGGGGGAAATATTGTAAGAAAATTAATTTTCATATTAAACATATTTTTACACTTATCATTGCATTTTACACTTAGCCTAGCTAAGATGAATTTGCTGCTGACTGTCATTTATCATGTGGAAACCACTTTATCCCTCACGACTGCTTATTCACAGGTGGCTACCCAGCCAGTTGAAAGGTTTGCATTTCCTGTTCATCACGTGGCCTTTGTGTCGGCGCTCTCAGTGATCGCTCAGCCCGTGGCCGCACACCCAGGACAGCCATTTTCTCAGCAACCTTCAGTCAAGGCAGTAGACCCAGATGTAAGTTAGAACCCAAAGCGTTAGCCGAGTGAAGGAATTAAGCTATAAATTCTGGAAGGTGAGCCAACGTCTGTAACCCTGGTATGCTGGCGACCTGAGGATTACACTACCGCTTAAAAACTGGACTAAAACCTGTGGATATAATATTTTACTATTTTAAAAATGTTCCTTTTCAGTGAGCTTGTTCCACTTCTCACCCATATTTGTGAACTCCTTGTACAGGAGAAGAAGCTTCTACAGATTTCAAATTTGTATTGAAGCACTTTAAATAATATAGTTTTGCACATCTTTAAAAAAAAAGTATGGAAACAGGACAAGTATAATTTACTACCACTTTTTTCTTTAGGGTAATTGTGTATCCGTTGGGATTACTTCACTGACTTTGAAGGCCATACTAAAGGACTCAAATAATAACCAAATCAGTGGTCTTAGTGGAAACACAACAATTCCATTCAGCGGCTGCTGGGCCAACTACACAGACCTCACTCTTCTTAGGACAGGTGAGTATGCTATTTTGGAACTTCCCATATTTTTTACAAACAGGGATAATTATAATTGAACAAGCATTCTATAATACTCTGATCAATAAATTATAGAAATTGGAACACTGTACCTGCCTTGTCTCAGCAAGCATTTAAGGTAACATTGAGTGTACAAAAGTATACAAATACAAAGTAGAAATTAAAATAGGCAATTAAGGAAATTAAACAGGTAGTCTGAGGCTATGCGTCAAAATTATATCATTATTCATATTTTTTACCCATTTATTTTTCTAAATTTCACAAAATATGTGTTACATTTATAATAAAAACAATATATAGATTTTCAAATTAAAGAAAAGGGAGGATAGGAAAGGCTAATATAACTTGAATGCACGATGCAGGGGTTTCGAGTTGGACTGAAAAGTGGTTCCTAATCTTTATGAAAGCCATTGCAAAGGAGAAAACATAAGCATTATCATGATTCCACAGCGCCCATCAGGTAAACAAACCAGTTGTGAGGAGTTGTAACTTGCTCTGAGAGCAGAACAAATGTGTCCTGTGAGTTTCTATAAAGTATTCTATTTTTTTTTAATTTTTTTAATGTTTTATTTATTTTTGATACAGAGAGAGATAGAGCATGAGAGGGGAAGGGGCAGAGAGAGAAGGAGACACAGAACCGGAAGCAGGCTCCAGGCTCTGAGCTAGCTGTCAGCACAGAGCCTGACGCGGGGCTCGAACCCACGAATATGAGATCTGACCTGAGCCGAAGTCGGAGGCTTAACCGACTGAGCCACCCAGGCGCCCCCATAAAGTATTCTAAACGAATCTGTATGAAGTGATATCTTCAATATTATGATAGTCATAACTTCCACTGTGATGTTTCTTATATTATCTTTACACAGGTTAATGGCATAACTCCAATTGTAAAAGCCTTCCTACTGAGGCCAAAACAGATTGTAGAGTAACTATTGTTGATACATTGTAGAGTATCTAAAAGAGAGAAATAGATGAATTGCTTATACTTGAGACAGGCTTCCGTTAATCTGTTTACCATTAATCTGGGCCCATTTAAGATCTTGATAAGCCCTAACTTCTAAAAAGTTATATTAGTACTCCCCACTTCTTACCACTGTTTTCTCACACAAATATACACACTAAAGGTGAGAATAAAGGTAACAAATGAAGAGTAAAATAAGTAAAATAAATTCCAATGATAGTCCGATTTTTTTCATATTAACTAAATAACAAAAATCATCCCCCTAATTTTTTTTCTTATTGTCTGTTTCTTCTTCCTTTGATGGTACCCTAAGCCAGACAAGTTTGGTCTGTCTACTAGGCAGCGATATCTCAACCTAGTGTTTAATTGGACTCAAATGACAATGAGTTGGGCTCCTAGACAGGTCCCTAGAGTGTCCTATACACTTGTGGTTAAGGGCAGAGCCTAAGTCTTTCTGAGCCAGCCTAAATGGTAGTATAACTGGGGTCCTTTTCTGGGAAATGAGGCACTGACCAAGAACCCAGGTGAAGAGAAGGTTGCCCACTTCCTCATGAAGATGGACCCAAAAGGTACCCAGTGGCAAAAACGCAACCCAGAGAGCACGTTCTTTAGACTACTACTTCCAAATAGCAATGTTCCAAAACAATCAGTACCACTGGAATGCTGAAACAATAATATCGGTTTTGGTGTTTTACTGTGATAACAAAATATCATTCCCTTTTATACAGTAAATTTTCCTTCCTAGTTCAAAGCTTCCCTTGGAGTGCCTATCTTACTGCTATCGAGAACGGCTATTGCTTCTAATCTCTTTCTTGCTTGCTTACCTGCTGTCTTATTTTCTTACGTTCATCAAGTGTGGGGTCTCAGTTCCCTAGTTGTATATAGTGAGGAATGCCAAGGATAGGCATCTCTTCATTATCTTGAGATCAGTTATCTAGTTTGTAGATTAACCACTATAAAATTGTAATAACAACACACATATGAGAAAAAATTAACAAGGCATCATTTTTGTAACACTTTGTAGTAGGCAACCCCCAAAGGTACTGCATGTGGGCAATCCCCTTGCAGATTAGACCCAGCCTGACAGTGTGGCCCCACACCCTCTTCTACTTATAGCTCAATAAAAAGCAAAGCAGCAACCCCCAAGATAGAGGAGGTATGGGTTGTGGTTTCTAACACAGAAAATGAGGATGTGAGAATTAGGTGAGAAAAGCGTAGAAGAAGAAGAAAGTAGTAAACAGCTGAACCTGCATCTTTGAGCAACTTGGATAAAAATAGTATTACTAGTGAATAACAGCATTTGGGGCATGTTTACTTGACAACCTATAGGATATATAGTGCTTGTTTCTGTTCTTATTGTTACATAACAAACCAGCCCCAAATCTAATGGCTCAAACAACAGCCATTTCACTTGCTCACCACAGTGTGAGCCAGGAATTTGGACAGGGATGGCATATCTCTGCTCAAGGATGTCTGGATTTTTAGCCAGGATAGCTTGATTGAAGTCATATCCCTAAGGTTTTGATTCTGGATTTTAGCCGGGTTCTTCAGATCTCCTTCATGGAGTGGCCTCTCCACAAGGCTCTCTTGGGCTGCCTCACAGTATATACAAAATATACTTAAAATACAGTATACTGTAAGAAAAAATACACCTGCCACAAAACTTCAGGGGTTTTTTTTTCAAACTGAAAAAAGGAAAGCCTTAAATATGCCATTGTCAAGGACTGTAATGGTGGCAGAAAATTCTAGAGAACAAGGACCATCTGTCTTGAAAGTTACAGAATGCATTGGCATTGTTTGTGAAGGCACAATGTGGTCAAGATCTAACTATATTATGGAAGAAAGAAAGAGAAAGAGAGAAAGAAAGAGAGAGGAAGGGAGGGAGGGAGGGAGGAAGAAGGAGAAAGAGGGAGGGAGAGGGAGGGATGAAGGGAGAGAGAGGGAAGAGAAAACAAATGATTTTTTTAAAAAAGATAATAGAAAGAGAGGAATGAAAACTTCAGGGTTGGACGAGAATTGCAAACTCTGTGTGATGGCCACGATTAATGGCAGCAGCAGTCATAGAAGAAATTATGTCGAGGAAAAATTTATTGGTTATCTCATCTTCAAAACTGGGAAGATTTAACATATGGATTGAAAAATATCTGGATGAGTTTTATATGTTCTACATCCTAAAAATATCCAAAAAAGCTTCTTCAAGCTTGCCTATGTGGAGTAAGAAGAAAGAAAGGGTCACAATCGTGCAACACAAAAATAGAGTCTGACTTAAAGGAAATGTGGAAAACAGTAATATTGTTGAATCAAAGTGGAGGGCATATGGTTTTTGTTGTACTATGCTTCCAACTCTTCTGTGTTTGAAACTTCTCAAAATAAAAAGTTTAGTAGTTCAGTATCCATCCCCTCCCCCCGCCAAGTGAGGCTGAGGCGTCTCTACTCCCAGGGCCAGTATCCAGGGATGGAGCAGAGGCTCCGGATCTTTCCTTCCCTTCCCTGCTGTCCCTCATGTTAAGTAGCCTCCCTCCAGTCTTGAGCACTAGGAAGACAGTCCTAAGAAATAAGTACTAATGCCAAAGACAGAAAATCTCCCCAGATTTCCCTTGCCCACAGTTGACGGGAAGATGGAACTCTGGCTCCAAGACCTCCTCTACACGTGTTCCTACTTAAATGAACCTACTTGGCGAAATTTCCAAAACTACTTCATTAGGAACTATACAGTGCTTTTAAGTCAGTAAAACCCAAGTGGGACTGTATGGAAACAAATTATAAAAGGAAGTCAAATTCTATGACGATTTTTCTTCCTAGGAAAACATTTTAAGATTGAATTTATCCTGGATGATATTGTCCGGGTGGAATCTGGGACCCTGAGCCTCGCAGCACAATCTGCTGCTAGTGGTGGTGGCACCAGCGGTGGCGGCAGCAGCAGTGGCAGCAGCGACAGCAGTAGTGGCAAAGCATCAACTGTGGGCACAGCCACCCAGATAATGATTGTGGCAATTAGCTGTCTGATGGGGAGAGTGTTGCTGTTGGAAACATTTATGCCCACAGTCGTGATTTTGAACATAAATCTAGGTAAGCATGGTTCCTTTCTTATGTGATGTATGTATATGTCTCCACATACTGAGGTTCCCGTAAATGTTTACTAAATAGAGACCAAGGGCACAGCCATTGTGCGTGGCACCTCTGGGAGCACAGAAGACATGGTCTTGGCCATTGAGAAAGTAATAGCTTAAATGGTAGAAATAAGACACCTTACAGGAAATGTTATTCTTGTTACTTGATGACATACGGGAATGTGAGGAATGAGAAAGAAGGTAATGGTGGACTCTCAGTAACAAGGGGCAGAACCTCAGCGTGAATTGGTTTAGGCAGTAAAGTGAACTCACTTACTGAGAAGTCCAGTCGTAGTGTGATTTCTGCTATAACTAGATGTAGGGACTCACATGATGTCATCCAAAACTTGTGTCTCTCCCTCTCTGGGCTCCAGGCTCCTTGGTGGTAGTAGATTCACTCTCAGGTAGACTGACCACCCCGAAACCTCATGGCAAGGGTACCACTTATGTCTTCATATACGTTCTACCAGCCGGCAGCTAATGCAGAAAGAGTAAACCTCCTTCTCAACGCTTTCAGCGAAATCCCAAAGCAGTAGCATTGACCTAGTTTGGTTCATACATCCATTCTTAAACCGATCACTAGGACCACCAGGTGCTGTGTTCTAATTGGCCTGGCCTGGTGCACATGGAATGAAGTGCTGAGGATGCCAGAGATGTGACTCCAAGAAGGGAATTCCAAGTGCTGGTACGAGAACTGGCGGGCAGAGGCCGTGATTGTTAGGGAGGATCAAAGGATGGAGACGTCGCTCTGGGTTACAATGATTAGGGACAACTGTTGGCATCACCCTATCAGCAGCACTTTACAGACAGGATTATAAAGAAATGACTAAAATGTGGATACGGAGGAAAGGGTGCTCCAGAATAGGAACATGATAGGAGCAAAGAGAAAAGTGGAAGTGAAAATAGACATCTTCAACCATCCATGTTTAGCATGGAGTTCCTCATCTTCCCCTTCCAAAGATGCTTCCCATCCTGGTACGACCACCCTGGTTAGTGCCAATGTCATCTTTCTCATCTCTCAGGCTGATACCTGTTAGGCTTCTTTCCTGCAAGCTCCGTGTCCCTTCCTTTTGGTTCCACGTCCCTTCAAGGTGCCCTATTTACATCCATAATGTTACAGATCTGTTCCTCCTTGAAAGTATTGGGGCTCCACTCACAACTTTTTCTTCTTTTTACTTCTTTCTTGACCTATTACAATAGCCTCCTGAATTCCCTGCTTCCAAACTCCCCACTTCCAGCCTGACCTCCAGATAGCTGTCAGATTTGTCTTCCTAAAGCACGGGATCATGTAGTGATTTGTCACATCAGCTCTCAAAGATTCCTCACTACATGCAGATTATAATCAAGACCAGAGGTCCTGAAGTCAGGCTGAAGCCTGCTTCCTGTGCCAAATCATTCTTAGAAAAGATGCTTGCCATCTTACATATTCCCTCCATCTGGGCTTTGTCTGTTCATGGCATGCTGCCGGGCCTTGCTGAAAATCCAGCTCCTGGACCAGGTTTCCCTTCTTCCTTCCCGCTAATACGTGGAATTCTCTTCTCCTTTGTTCACCGGTGATGCTTTGTTTTCACATTATAGCCTTTCCTAGAAAATGTATACTTTTATTAAACTTATGCATATTCAAATCTACCTTCCTTACTAAATAAACTGTGAGTACTCAGAATGTACGACCACACACAGTATTTATTATAGGTGCTAAAAATGTGGTTTAATTGATTTTGAATCTTAAAATGGGGATAAGTCCTGCCTGCCAACATACGGGGAAATGTTGAGTTGGGGTATTATAGGCAAATAGTAAAAAGCTTAGATTGGCAGATATTAAGTTGATCTAATAGGGGAATGATGAAGACTTTCTGACAGTTCTAGAGTTTGGTTGGACAGCAGTGTGAACATATCTAATGCTACTTGTCCACTTTAAAAATGGTTAAAATGTGGGGTGCTTGGGTGGCTCAGTTGGTTAAGTGCCCGACTTCAGCTCAGGTCATGGTCTCATGGTTCGTGAGTTCAAGCCCCATGTGGAGCTCTGTGCTGACAGCTCAGAGTCGGAAGCCTGCTTTAGATTCTGTGTCTCCCTCTCTCTCCCTGCTCTTCCCTCACTCATGCATTCTCTCTCACTCTCTCCCCTCCTTCAAAAATAAATAAGCATTAAACATTTTTTAAATTAAATAAAAATGGTTAATATAAAATTTTAATAAAATTTTAATAAAATAAAATGATTGAAAATAAAACTTAAAAAATCAGCATTGATCTATACAAAACCAATAAAGATCTCCAAATATTCAAAGATGATCAATATTCTAAGTTATAAGATATTTAATTAGATTCTTATATTTGAGTAAAAATCAAAATCCAACAAAAGATTTAAGAAGAATTTGAGATGGGGTAATAATTTAAAAGGATACTGAAGAATTTCAAGTAATAAAAGCCAAGACTAGAATTTAAGTTTAAACATCGATAAGGGCAGGGTGAAGGGACACATTGAGGCTGGCTCTGGGAGTAGCAGAACAAGGTGGGGGCTGGGGTTTCAAGAACGATGATCAAACAGGAATTATCCCATCTTTCCTCTTAATGGCAGACATGACAGAGGCAGCTCTCAAGGGAGAAGTGTGGTTTGAAGAGACTCAGTCTCGGCCTCTTACAGCTGAATATGGAGGGGTTGGTTTAGAGCTAAGGGACAAGAGGTAAATGATCAGCACACAATTATTATATTTTTATGCCAGAATTCTAATAGAAGCAAAACCGGTTGTCCATTTTACAATAGCATGACTGGTGCTGCTTGAATTTGTTTCTTCTCAGAAGCATTAAACTATAACGTAGAAGTACTGCTTACTGGATCTCTGTGCATTTTGTACTTACCCATTAAATGCATTGTTTTCTAATTATCTTTACTGACTTTCAGCCTGCTTGGTCCTGAAAACTTTGGGATTATATAAAATTCAGAAAATTTCATGTACAAGTCATTAGTAAATAATATTGTTCCTGGCATTTTCTTCTTCTTCTCCTTCTCCTTCTATGTTTATTTATTTTGAGAGTGAGACAGCATGAGCAGAGCGACAGAAAGACAGAATCCAAAGCAGGCTCCAGAGCTGTCAGCACAGAGCCAGACGCGGGGCTCACACCTACGAACCACAAGATCATGACCTGAGCCGAAGTCAGACACTTACCTGACTGAGCCACCCAGGTGCCCCTATTCTTGGCATTTTCTTTAGGATTTTTTTCCGCCAGATAGAAAGCTTAATCAACATCTTCTCATTTGCTACTAAATAATCTCTGAATAATTTGTCCTTCTTCAATTGAAACATACGATGATTTAGACACCATTGTCCTAGTCTTGGGCTAACTATAACAAAATGCTAGACTGAGTGGCTTATAAATGACAGAAATTTATTTCTCATGGTTCTGGAGGCTGGAAGTCTGAGATCATGGTGCCAGTGTGGTGAGGTGAGGGCCCACTGCCAGGTCACAGATGGCGCCCTCACAGGGTAGAGGGGCCCCGGGAGGACTGGGGGGCGGGGGCGGTCTCTTTTATAAAAGCACTAATCCCATCATAATAGCTCCATCCTCAGGACTTAAGGAACTCCCAAAGGCCCACCTGCAAATACCATCTCATTGGGTGTTAGGTTTTCAACATACGAATTTGGGGGGTGGGGTGCATTCACACCACACCAACTATTAATGAAATGAAATGTTGGGATTTTTATAACATTGTATTCTGAATTAACGCTTCTATTTGTAAGAAAGTCATGAAGTTCAACTAAATGACAACTTGAATGTGAAAAATACAAAGTTTAAGCACCATTATTCTCTCTCCCCAATTCCATAAAAAGAGTGCATTATTGATTCTAACAGGACATTGGTCAACTTTGAAATACTAATTTTTAAAATACTGCTTTTGCCCTATTAACCATTCCACTGAAATATTAGAAATGGTCAATGAATGAAGCATATTTTAAACCATACTAGATGTTACTGCCACTTTAAAAAATATATTGTTTTCACTTTTCAGGATGCAACTAAAGTGCTGTTCCGAAGAACAGGCTGAAAACAAAAATACAGGAGCTGCTTTTTATGAGCTGTTTTGTTGCGCAACAAGAAAAAGTCTATAGCATTTTCAAGAAAATAAGCTAAAAAATATTTTTATAATATATAAAATGTACTAATTAGCTTTCATCACAAAAGTCAAACTTCTTCAAAATGTAAATCTTTTGATTCCTTATACTTATATGTTCTTATTTCATTAAAAAAACACAACACTTTAAGAAGTCTTTGATTTGGAAGCAGAGATGCCGCCTCCAAGCTGCTGTACCTACAAATCAGAGAGTTCTATGTGTGGTGCAGGAGACTGCCTAGTTTCGGCTTACCCACTTTTAGATCAGATTGGAAGCATTTTGAACGTGTGTATGTACTGACTTCCTCTATCCATTCACGAGGCTCTGATTTCCAATGATCTCAGCCATTCTAATTTCTTAGGACTTTGGAGAAATGAGATTGTTTTTATACCTTTTTCAGACAAAGTTGCTGATTTTCAGATCTATAGTAATCCCATAAATTCTAGCTTGTCCTGGATTTCTAGGCCTGCCGAACCCTGGCTACTATTCCAAGACTTTTGGTGGTTGTCTCTGGAGCGAACTTTTGGAACAAGCCCAAATGATCTCTTCTTATCATTCTTCCCTCTCAAAAATGCCTCGACTGAGAGAGTGACTTCCTTCAACCCCATGTGGTAGCACAAGAACTACTTACTTTCAAGACAATAAAATAAGAGATTGTAAAAAAAAAAAGTCATAATTAATGTAAGTTAACCAAAAACTCCCATGCTATGAAAATTGTACTTTTTACTCAGAAAATTCTAAAGGAAATGCTTAATTTTGAGGAAGAATGTTCAATAAAGGCATTGTAGCAAGAAGAGCTGATACTCAGGAAAGTTACCTTCCAGCAAGTAACACTAAGGAAGCATTGGGAACAACTGAAAACATTCTACAAATCTTAGACCTTGCTCTTCTCTATACCATTTCCTAGTATATTCACCCCACATCATTGCTAATATTACTTAACAAAAATAATAAACATTTACCAGGTAGCATATCCAAATATCTTTGTATAAATTTGGCATTTGTTCAAACTGAACAAATCTATTTAGTCAAATCTCTCTCTCTCTCTCTATGGATCTAGTCAAACCTATTTAGCATTTACTAGATATGAGGCATTCTAGTGAGAAGACTACAGGGAATAAGATGCTGTCTCTACCTTCTACCAGATCACAAGGTAGTTGGGGAAACAGTTCTGGAAAAAGGTAACACTGATGCAATATGGTATGTGAGGACCACAGACAGAGGGTGTCTAGAGGGGCAGGTGGCTGGGGAGAGGGGCCATCCTGTGAGGATGGAGGCCAATGACGCCCAGCTTCTGAAGATGATGCCTGAGATGAGTGTTGAGGAATAAAGCATGAGATGAGCCAAGGAAGGAAGAGAGTCCCGGCATGAACCAAGGCTGGATCACCAGTAGATGAGAAGTTCCTTGAAGGCAGGGCACCCCTTATTCAGCATGTCTTCCTGCCATCTAAAAACACATCCAGCACTAGTAGATCGTGATTCACTGTTTAGTGAACAAATGAAGCATGGAGTGTGGGGAAATCAGCAAGCAGTCTGACGTTACTGGAGGACCAACCTGACATGAGGATTGGCACCAAGCAAGGCTGGAAGGAGAGACTACAGTGTTCTGCGCCATGCCATCAGAGGGCCTTGATTTATTTTGTAGGTCCCAGGGATGCAGTTTTAACAAGGTATTAAGACAGAAGCTTTGGCTAGGACACATTTTTAAAGGGAGGTGTACCAAACAAAGATGTACAACCTTTTAAAGAAGAAAGTAGATTAGAGGAGGATTTTTGGAGAGGAGTTTTTTGGAAATAGCTATACTGAGAATCGCCTTGCAAAAGGAAAGGAATGAATATACTTGCTCCCGATGCCAAAACAAGAGACAAGGATTTTAATTAGGCTCATGGAAGTTTAGTAGGGGTTCCCAGAGGTTTGGGGCACACAATGGATTGGTGTCAGAGTCATTGCTATTGGGAATCCTAGACAAAAAGGTTTTAAGTAGCCTTTGGTTCATAAGCTGGCCATCTTTAAAAAAATGTTTCTCTGAACAATGCTGTCTTACAAATTCATTTTTAATTTTTTAGAAATACTTTTTGTTAGAAGTGGCTATTTACTGGTATATTAGGATTGTTCTACCCATGATGTAAAAAATTCATAAAGTAAATATAATGTTCCCACTTTGCTCAATATAAGGAACAAGATAAGGTAATAAGAAATTTTAAAAAAAGAGAATATCTTCCTATAGTTCTGATAAGTAAAACGTTTATATCTTGTACTACACTTTCTACTCTTTTCTAAGCTCCATCACCTCTGATCATTGCAATGACTTCCAGATGGTCCATCTACTTTTAGCTCTTCTCCATTTTATCCTAAAGAGTACTATTTAGAATATTACTGCTACTGGGGAGCCTGGGAGGCTCAGTTGGTTGCGCGTCCGACTGCAGCTCAGGTCATGATCTCAGGGTTCATGGGTTTGAGCCCCGTGTGGGGCTCTATAATGACAGCCCAGAGCCTGGAGCCTGCTTCAGATTCTGTGTCTCCCTGTCCCTCTGCTCCTCCCACCTCTCAAAAATAAACAATTAAAAAAATTGAGAATACTACTACTACTAACAATAATAAAGGTTCACCACATGCTTACTCTGTGTTAGACATACCGAGTGTCCTATGTGGACTCTTTCCTTATAACAACCTTATGAAGTCATTATCCCCTTTTCCAGATGAGGACACTTTTGAAACCTAAAAAGATTTAATACAATTCTCCAGTTCATAGAACTTTCAATGGTAAAGCTGGGATTCAATCTATCTCCAGAGCCCAAGTGCCATTTCACTGCTTCTCACTTTTCTTCAAGCATTGGAAAGTGTTTCATTCTGAAGTTTTTCGTAAAACACATTTATGTCCAAGATGTAAATTCGTTTATACTTTATGACCTCTGTGGCCTCAGGCACGTTCTTAGTTTCTCTTATTCTCAGTTTCTTCACATGTAAAATGTGGAAAATATCTACCCTGCAGTGTAGTATTTGAGGACTGATGATAACATGTATATGAAACTTAATAACACAGTGCCTAACAGGTGGTGGGTGGTAAATGGTAGCCAGTCTTACTATTTTTATTACCATAATGTTGCCTATATCATGTCAATCCCTGGCCCAATAAACCATTGGGCTTCTTATTACACCAGAACAAGATTTAGCATGTAATAAACACTGAGTGTTAATTAATAGACCCTTAGGCTGGGCACAGGCCTACCTAGAATAAACACTATTTCCCAATTTCCCTTGCCATTAGGACTGACCAACTTTTGTGCAGTATGTTATAAAACCAGAAATAATCTTGTGGAATATTGTAGGAACTTAAAAGATGGCTGTTAGGCATCCCTTTGCCTTTTCTTCATCCTTTTATCTTTTGTGCTGTGTGGAGCAAGATGTCTCCTTGGGCCAGAGAGGCAAAGGCCAGCCCTGCAGGAGGGGGTTGGAGCACCCAGTTGCAAGGACCTTGAGTCCCTGACAATGTGGTGCCCTATACCAGCCCCTGCTCTTGCAGAGTTTCCTTGTTACTTGGCAGAAATCCTAAACCTAAACAACGTATCTCCTGGTTTCAGAAGACGCTTGAAAGGAACAAGAGAACAGGGACAGTAGGGAATTAATCCTTCCCATCCAGGGAGACGGGCAGGGATAATCCCAGGGCAAGATAATAATTCAAAATTTCACATATATCTTTGGAGTTATTACCTGTATCCTCCAAAACAGAAATGCTTAAGCCTTGATCTGAATCCATCACGTATTTGGTTTAGGAAGCCCACCTGAAACAGGTGAGCCATCACACTTTTCTTCCATGCTCATCAGTGGGTGTTTTCAGCTTCCTCGGGCTGGTCCCAGCTGCCAAGAAGCATTCAACTTTCAATGAAACACTCACCTCTCCGGAGAGTAGCTACAAACACATGTGTAAGACCAAAAAGAAAAGTACCTGCTGTAGAAGTTACAGTAGGTATGTGAATATTGTGGGCAATTTGACGCGCTTTAATAAGCCTCTAGCTGTCTTACTTACAGGTCCTAATAGACCTACTCTGGTTATGATCATCAGATTATCCTCAAATTAGATAACTCTCTATGAAAAAAACTGTTCTTTCAGGCATTCTGTTTACCTATGACAAGCTGATTTTACTAGAGAAGTTCCTTCAGGCTAAGTGTTCGTTATGCTTTTCACTTCTCTAACATGCTTAGCACACACTGTGCCGATGGTCAGTGTTGAATAAACTGTTTCATTAAACAAATGAGTAGGCTGCATAATGAAACTTTTCCTCTACCAGATTTTTCATATAAAGAAGTCCTTCCAAAATATTACAGAAATTGCACTTTATCTTCACTTACTGCCTTCACATTTCAAGTGACAGTGTATAAAATTCACATCTAGTTAGACAACATTAGTTGTGGTTGCTATGGTAATAGGCTCAGAGCCTATGAGCAGAAAAAAATAATTCCTTTTGCGCAAGATATTTGCGTGTCCAGTTATGTGGCAAGAGTATTTTCCTTTGGCTTTTCTTTAGAGTAATTTATTTGGGCAGATGATCTTTTATGCATATAAGTTCTCCCTAGGAAGAGAGAAAATAAATATATTAAGTTTTTATACTGAAAATCCCTAGTATTATTATAATGTGGATTTAATCTCACTTATAAAAAATTTCAGATAAAAACTACAGGAAGAGACATGTATCTCATGGTGAGGAGATGGGTAATTTTCACCATATGAAATGCATAGTATATACAGAGAAATGTTTTTAACAAGAATTGCTGGGATGTCTGATATTTTAAAAGGCCAGACATGGTCACAGGGGGATCCAAGAGCAGCAGTTTGAAAAGAAGAGAATAAAAAGCAACAATCAAGACACATGTACTTCCAAGTGAATTTGAACTGATGGACAACAGCAAATCTCTGTTTCAAGTAGGACCTTTATTGTGAAGAAGCTTTAAAAAAATATATATATTAATCAGCAAAGTACCACGCTAACTTAGAGGAAAGAAACCAATAAAATACAAAGACTAGTTAGGAGATGCTTATGAGAATTCTGGTGTGCTAAAATAATAGACACTGAGAAGAAAGAATGGACTTGGCAACAGATACTGTTAAAGCAAAATATTCCAGTAGTAATGAGAAAAAGCATGGAGACGGTAAGGTTGTGGGTACTTTCCTTGTAACAGCTGTTTTCACCTTTTTTTCTTTTTTAAGTTTTTATTTATTTATTTTGAGGTGGAGAGGGGAGAGAGAGACAGAGACAGAGAAAACAAGTGGGGGAGGGGCAGAGAGAGAGGGAGAAAGAGAGAGAGAATCCCAGGCCCCGCAATGTCAGCCCAGAGCCTGATATGGGGCTCAAATCCATGAACTGTGAGATCATGACCTGAGCTGAAGACCCTTAACCAACTGAGCCACCCAGGCACCCCTCACCTTCTGTCTTTAAAATCAAAAGGACAGGGGGTGCCTGGATGACTCAGTTGGTTAAGCATCTGACCTCAACTCAGGGTGTGATCTCACAGTTTGTGAGTTCAAGCCCCATTTCGGGCTCTCTGCTGTCAACGCGGAGCCCATTTAGAAAACTCTGTTCCCTTCTATCACTGTCCCTTCCCTGCGAGCTTGCACGCTCTCTCTTTCTCTCTCAAAACTAAACATTAAATATTTTTTTAAAATTCAAGAGGGCAAATAAGTTGAGGGATGTCCTCAGAATGTAACTTTAAAACTTAGCATTCCTTCTTCTTTCCCCCTTTTTATGTGTTCCTAACAAACATGTCTATTTCTGGTTGCTCGTACCAGAAAATTCACTCCTGTTTTTCCTGGAAGCACTATGCCCTGCCGTGAGCTGAAAGAAGATTCTGCTAGACTTGAAGATGATAAAACTTTCATTGACCTTATTACTTTGCTTCCAACACATTTCCACATACCTTATGCCACTAACTTTCCAAGTTAAACCTATAAGGCAGGAATTATTAGTCTAATTTTGCAGATAAGGAAACTAAGCTCAAAAAAGTGTTCAAGGCTAAAGCCATTATGTCAAAAAAGTGTTCAAGGCTAAAGCCATTATGTCCATCATGCTATAGCTGAATGAATTAGACTTTCATTGTTAGTTCAGAGTTGTTTCATTTTTAAGTTTTCAATTCACAAAGAGACAGTGTTATAAACTGTTACTTTATATTGGTTGTGTGAATCACAACACATTTACCCTTAGAAACAATGAATGGCCTTTACATTGCCAGATCTGCTCAGATCAAGTCTATTTAACTCATAATATAGCTGAACTATATTCTAGTTCTAACAACAACATGGACATTAGCCAAAGAGGTGGTATATTGTTGAACCTCACTACTGGAACACAGAAGTGAAGAGTTCACAATATCTTTTCATTTGGATCCATTTCTTTCTTTCAGAGAGAGAGAGAGAGCACAAGTGGGAGAGAAGGTCAGAGGGAGAGGAAGGAGAGAGAGAGAGAGAGAGAGAGAGAGAGAGAGAGAGAGAGACAGAGAGAGAGAGACAGAGAGAAATCTCTCCACACTTAGCACAGAACCCAATGCAGGACTCAGTCTCACAACCATGAGATCATGACCTGAGCCAAATCAAAAGTGGGTTGCTTAACTGACTGAGACACCCAGGTGCCCCTGAATCCAATTCTAATAAAAACATGGATTATTTTTCTCTATTCCTATCCAGGCCTCTTCTAAAAGTTAACTTGTTTAACTCTAAACTGTTCTTAAACCTTGGGTTTTCCTATATTTAGCAATAAAAATTACTACCAACTGAAGACATACTATAGTAATATTTATGATGGAAATTATTTAAATCCTTCACAGAAAGTCAATTTTCCTTTAACAGAAAATAAAAAAGCTCCTTCAGACTTTCTGGTTTCTCTATTAAGCAACTCATCCTATATATTAAATAAATGGTGATGATGGTTATTTAAAAATAAGTTATAATTTTCCAGAACATTAAAATGTACTATTTTCAAAGCAAGCACAATTCTCTAGAATAGAAAGATCCATAAAACAATCCATTAAGATTATCATCAGAAAATCCTTTGCTTTCAAACGTATCTATTCAAAACGGTCACTCTGTGAGCCGCAAGGCTTTGTTTTGCTTGATGGAGAAATGAATGTGACTTTATAATCTGTATTCAACCACGAACAGCTGCTCATTAATAAAAGGCCATTAAAGTCCAAGTCAGAACAGCAGGTCTAAAATTATGCTTGAGGAAAAAACCCATCCCTTTAGTGAAAAGACAGAGAACTGGGTTGGGGAGATCTGGAAAACACAAGGTCTGCCCTAACTCCTGGGCAGGGATGGGAGGTCGGTTGACAAAACACTACTCAGACCCACATGGAGAACTCAGAACAAAGCCTACAAAGGCTTTGAACTGGGAGATTAAATGGTGAGCTGGAAGCTGATAAAAGTGAATAAATCAAGCTGGTGACTAGGGATTGGGCAGGAGCAAATCAGAAGCCTCTAAATGGGTAAAATGGTCTGAACACAGAGCAGGTAGAATTAACTGTAACCCATGGTGTATAGGCAATTCAGAAAATTTTTCATATACCGCATCTATGCCTTATGCTCCTCCCACTTTGACATTTGGTGCCCTATCCCCACCCCACCCAAGCCTTGGGCAGAAGACAGGACCTCAAATTGCACACTCCCCAAAAAAATGGTCCCCATGCAAGATCCCAACTTATTGGCAGCTATGATTCCCAATTATGGAATTCCTACTCTATGGCTAAAGATGATTTTAAACATTATTTCACAGATATTTTTAAAGCAAACTGTTTGCAGTAAAGTTTTGTTTGTTTTGTTATTGTGCTGGAAAAGGAATATTCAGTAACTAGTTGTTTCTAGAAAAATATATACCTTTTATTTCATTTGGAAATGGCAAATTTAATTTTTAGAAAACCTGAAGAATAAAAAAATATCATAGGGATATGATAGTTTGAAGCAAAGATTAGGATCTAGGCATTTGAAGAGATTAAGTTTAGGTGTTTAAAGGACTGCAGAGGATTTAGTGGGTTTAGGGAGGGACAGTAACTGGGAAGATGATGAAATAGGGTACTAGCAGCTGCAGTAGAGCTATTGTCTATGTAGGCTTGCCATGTGCCAGGCTCGGCCCCAGGAGTTCTGAAAGTTAGCCATCCTATGAAGTGGGCACTATTGTGTGTACAGGCTGCTTTCAGGCAAGCAGGCTTGAGCAATGGAGTATAAAAGGGGCCCACAGAGACCCCCTGGCTGAAAACAGGCCCATCAGGGGTTCCACCTCAAAATATCCATAGGCTCTAACTGACCAATGGGCTACTTACAAGCAGGCACAGTTACCAAAAAGGGGAGACGTCAGTACTTCACCATACCTCTTCATTTTCCCCCTTTAAAAACAGTCCCAGGGACCCATGAGTGGCTCAGTCAGTTGAGCATCTGAGTCTTGATTTTGGCTCAGGTCGTGATCCCAGGGTCCTGGGATAGAACCGCAGGTCAGACTCCCTGCTGGGCGTGGAGGCTGCTTTAAAATTCTCTGCCTCTCCTCTGTTGTGCTGTCCCCAGACTCCCTTGCAGTGTGTTCCGTAAAGTTCTATTTCTTTTGTTCTGCGTCAAACACATTTTTTCACTTCCAGGGCCATTGGTTTCCACCTGATCCTGGACCCACATTTGAGGGGCTCCCATCCAGTGGAGAGACACCCCATTATGGTCATGTTACTGATGAGGAAACTGTGAAATGATGTATCCAAAGTTACACTGACTCATCCTAGAGCAAGAGTTATAAATATTCTCTTCCTCTCTGGGGGGGAAACAAGTTAAATTTAAAGAACTTTGGTACAGATTGGAGTGGGATGGGTACTCACAAAGTAAGTGGGTAGATGAGTGCTGGTTAGGTGACCTGATGGTTGTTGTAAAAAAGAAATTTAAAAACACGAACTCCTTTCAGCCTCTGACCATAGAAACTATCGATTTACAACACTGGAGCAGATAGTTTTCTGAGGGTCCGTCGCCAACAATAAGCAAAGAACCCTGGCCTTTTAATAGCATACATGACAAAAACGGACTTCAAAGAGAACCATAGAAAGAAAATCTTAATTCGGCAGGATGGCTAGCCTGCGCTGCAAGCGACGAAGAAATGTAGGAACAAGGTTAAGTGCCACTTTTAAACTCCTAACTGAAGGAAATTCAATAAAAAAAAATTACTTGGAGGAGGCTAAGTCCTGAATTAAACTAAATGTTTCACACCCTTAAAGTGGAGGAATGACCGAGATCTGGCCTACCGACACCCAAATTACCCTGAGACCGCCGCAATCCCCCCATTTTTGAAATCTAAACATTGCTTTCCTTTGATCCCATCTGGCAGGGGGATTCTGTAGAACGAAAAGGGGCTTGGTTGGAGCGGAGGTACTCTGCACGGAAAGTAGGGCAAAACGGAACAGTCCGTACTGCCAGCTGCGGTCCCAGAAAACCTACCCGTAATCAAGCCTCGGTCACAGCCACGCCGGCCACCGCTCTCCCCACCCCACCCCCCCGGCGCTCATTGGCTTAGCCCGGTCGCCGGACCCGCAGCCTCTTGTCTATTGGTCCAGACAGGACCTGAGCGGGGTGCGGAAGTGAGCGCCGGGAGACCACCGAGAACCGCCTTCTAGGAGGGCGAAGTGGGAGGGGCTGGGGGAGTGTTCCCCGAGGAGGGGGAGGTCATGGCAGCTGCGCGGCGGCCACGGCGGCTGCGACGGAGCGCGCGCCCGGCTTTGAATGAGCGGGGCTGGGACTGAACAGGCGGAGCGCGAGCTCTGGGAAGCGACCGGCAGCGCGCGCGCGCGCTCTGTGCACGCGCGGCCCGCCGCAGCTCGGAGCCTCCGCCGGGCGGGCGGGGAGGGGGAGGGGCAGGTGAGTGTGTGCGGCTCGCGCGTGCCCGCGAGGGGCTTCCCTCCGCCACTGGCCCCCGATGCCAACCTGGGGCTGGGAGGGGGGGGTCTTCTGCCTTTCCCAGGTCAGCCCTCTTCTTCGTCCCGCACTTCCTGCCCTCCCACCTTCCTTTTCGCCCCTCCACCCGGTTTCTCCCTTCTGCGGCCGACTGCCACTCTAGGGTACTGTTTCCGGGTCGGGTGACCTCTGGGCTGAAGGAACTGACTGGGAGCGGGCCTGGGCGTGCAGCCCTCCCCATGCCTCGCTCACGCTCACGCGGGACGCCGGCGTGGAAACCCGGGAGTCCCCGAATGGGCCCCCGCGGGGAAATTTACCGATCCTCCTGCCCTTCTTCTACAGGCCTTGCTCCTTCCCAGATTGATCCCAAATCCTAATCCCAACCTAGCCATGCACCCACCTCCAGCGATTTAGAGGGTTGCTCTTAGCGCCGTGGGCATGGCGTTGGATTGTGTAACCTGGAAATGCTCTTGTTTTTCTCATCTGTACAGTGGGTATGATCTTTTTTTTTTCATCAGCCAATTTCAGGTGGGTGACCATAAGTGGAAGCATCTGAGTTATGACACTCCTGCGTTTTGAGCCATTTAGGAGACTTTAACTCTATCTGCCCTACTTGTTAAGAGTCTGGGTGTCACATATTGGGGCCTTTCATTGACAGAGATGGTACCCTGGGCGTTCCACTGTACAACCCGCTCCCACGTTCTACTTTTAGTTCCCTTTCTCTGTGGCTTTTCACATGTGAGTTCAGGTAGATTTTATTTTTGCACCCTTGTGATATTCCTTAACCAACTTGAGAGTTACAAGCTTAATTTGAGGCTGTTCTGTACCATACTGGATCATATGCTTTTTTTTTTTTTTGGTATTGAAAAATTTCAAAAATATTTTTTTCGAATCACAGCAATTGAAGACTTATTTATTCTAGTATATACTAACATAGATATTGGCTTGGTTTAACATATTGTGATATAGTAACTCTACTGAAAAGATCTCACCCAGGCACTTTATGTGGAATTACAAGGAAAATACATTTAATCTTGTAGTTTGAATGCATCTTTTTTCAAAATTGTAGGTGACTCTTTTTCTCTTGACTGAGTGGTTCTCTCATTCCTGTTGATTTCCTAGAGATGTCATTTCTCCAGAAGCCCTGAGGATAGGTTACTTCAGAATTCTGAGCCTTTTCCTGCTACATCTTAAGCTTTTGTATTTTCCTAATAATTTAAAAGGAAATCTTAATTTAAAAATTAAGTTTTATTAGCATTTTCAGTTTTGAAAGTATTTTGACGTAACCAAAGTGCAAAGTAGCTAACATGGGTACTTAACAAGTTGATGATGTTGCAAAAATGAGACCGAGGCAGAGTACAAAATTAAAAGGTTTGTCAAATGGGATATTGTGTTGGGAGAGTCTGGGCTTTGGTGTCTAATCCAGTCTCTAGATCCTGGGTGAGTAAATCTGAGCTTCACTGTCAGCCTCATCTGTTAAATGGGTATAGTGGAACTTCCCTCCTTTGTCCTTAGGAGTCCAGTGATGTGGTAGAACATGGATGGTCTACAACTATGTCTTTAACATACTGAGTACTGAAGGAATGTTAATTTCCCTTCATCCAACAAATATTTGAGTACCTGCTATGTGCTTGGCATTGGATAAGATCTAGAAATACCAACCTGAGCAAGACTGATTTGAGTCTCTGTCTCCTTTGTCACTTACATTGTCACTAGCCTGTGACAGTTGAGAGCAAACAAAGGGTTTCTCTATAGTGGATCAGTAGTTTTTCCCGTCACGCATCTGTTAGCATCTGTTAGATAGTAGGTGCTAAATATATATAGTCGTTGAATTGAATTGGAACATTAAGCAACCTTGGGTCTCAAAGAATGTTCCTTTGCAAATGAGTGTAATGTATAACATCAAAATTTTGGATAGTTAACTTGAGTGCATGTTCCCCATTTCATTGCAACTGGTTAGAAAACAACCTGGAAATTGTAATATCATCACTGCATTACTAAGCTTGTGCAGTGTTAGTGAGGTGTTCTTGGCCTTTGAACTAAACAGATCTCAGTTTGAATCTGAGGCATTGGGTATAGGAACAAGGAAACGAGTGTTTACTCTTAGTGCTTCAGTTCTGTGAAATGAAAACTGTAATATCTATCTCAGAAGATGGTTTTATGGGTGAAGAGATAATTTTTACAAAATGATTGGCATATAGTAGCTGGTCAATGAATATTGGTTCCTCTTTTGATAATCAAATTTTCCACAAAATGAGGATATTCTTAATTGCAGGGGAGAGGATTCTATTGTCAATAGTAGTCCCACTTTCTGTTTTTCTGTTGAACGAAAGTTTATTTTTAGAAAGTGAGAGTGTGAGCAGGGGAGAGGAGGAGAGGAGAGAGAGAGGGAGAGAGAGAGAATGAGAATCTTAGGCAGGCTCCACACTCAGTGAGAAGCCCACCTAGGGCTTGATCCCTCAATGCTGGGATCATAACCTGAGGTGAAATCAAGTCAGACACTCCACTAACTGAGCCACCCAGGTGTCCCTGTTGAACAAAACTTTAAATTTTATTTCCACTTCCCATTGAAGTCAGCCAAGTTGACCAGTACTGAACAATGACACATAACAATATTTGTGGCAAGATGATGACAGTTGTTGCCAAGGTTCTATATGAAATTTATTTTCAACTGTGCAGTTAAATATTAAATGTCTTCTCCCTTCAGATAACCTTGATAGAGTATCCCCTCAGTTCTCTTCCCCTTTCCCCCCAAGTGCCGCATTCCATACAATCTCTTTTCTAGCTATCTTTTTTTCTTATAATTTTCCCGAAATTTTAGCCTAAATATTTAGGGACACTTGCTTTCTTTTGGTTGAGAGTTTTATTCTTTACAAATCAGCTTTAAAGTGAAACTTTTGTTCATCTTAACTCATCACATCATTCTGTTCATAATAAAGCAGTTAAACCTTTCAGGTCTCTTTGCAACTGATAGTTGGAGGTTCTAGATAAACAAGATCCTCTGGGGAAAGCAGATAAGGTATATAGAGAAAACTCTAGTACAAAATACAGAACATAAATACTGTAAGAGAAATACACTGGAATTAAGAAGACTTTATAACAGCCCAGCAAGAAAGAAAAAAGACTTATGCTAGGGAGATTGCAGTGGAAATAGAGAAGAATATTAGAAAATAGAATAAGGCCTTTTGACAGTTTGGACTTAAGGGACTAAAGAGAAAGGAGCAGTCAAAATTACTGCATTTTTTGAAATCCAGTAAACCAGTTTTTGAGGGTTTTGTTGACAGAAATACTAATTTTTTTTTGGTTCATACTCTGAGTCAGTATGTTTTCCATCCTCTCAATTAGTAAGCCAGCTCCAAATACGGGCATTCAATAAATTGTTCCATTCCTGTGGAGATACAGCCTCCACTTGTACAAAAATGTATGAGCATTGCTAAGGGAGCCTTTTGGAACTCTTACTTGGCCTAACTTGGCCTTTCCACCTTTCTAATTCTAGAAATAAAAAGAGCTAGCTGTGTGTTTTGCCCTTCTTTGAAGGGTCTGGCTGTAGTGGCTCTTAGGATCAGGTACCATAAGACTTACCTTGTATTTCCTTGTTTGTTTGTTTGTTTTTATAGTTTATTTATCTTGAGAGAGACAGCCTGAGTTGGGGAGGGGCAGAGAGAGAGGGAGACCGAAAATCCTAAGCAGGCTCCATGCTACCAACACAGAGCCTGATGGGGGAGGAGGGCAGCAGGGGGAGGGCTCAGACTCCTGAAACTGCGAGATCATGACCTGATCTGAAACCGACAGTCTGACGCTTAACCTACTGAGCCACCCAGGTGACCCTTGCTTTCTGTTTTTGTTTTGTTTTGATTTGATTTGATTTTGTTTTGAACTTTTATATTGAGACATAACATACAAACAGTATATATAGTATACTGGTGGTGTTACCACTCAGATTGAAATACAGATCTTAGTTCCCTGACGCGTCCTATCCCACCCCTCCATCAGAGGTGACCACTATTTTTTACTATGTCGTTTTTAACTTAATATCTTACTAGTTGAGAGAACTGTTACTTGTATTTTCAAGACTTTAGGAAGTTATTGCTCATATCTGGTAATTAAAAACAAAGAGTACTCTCTGCTTTAATCCATATATAAATGAAATATGTTTTAAAACAGCTTATTCATACAGGGATGGTATATTTATCTAGGAAGATTTGAATCTTATGTTATATTTATAAATTTTATTGCTTACCTTGAAAAAAAAAGTCAGCATTTAATTTTGGGTAGAAGTAACGTACAGCTCTCTGATTCCATGATAATTGTTATTTAAGTTAGGTTTCACTCTCTTTTAAGTAAATATATATAGAACTGATGTCCAGATATCATGTTTATGCTTTTTTATTTTGTAAAAAATATGTGTCAAATTATGTTTTCATTTGTTTTATCAAATCATTCTACTCCAAGTAATGATATTAACCAACTGTAATAATTGTTTCCCAGGTTGTTACTAATGGACTCGGAGGCAAATGAGTTTTAGTTGTGTAGCTTCTTGCTGCACTTTGCACAGAAAAGTTAATTTCAGTGTATATTAGTTTGCTGGTTGAGAAAATTAAGAAGTTGGATGATATATTGATATATTCAAATTGTTCCAACTTAGGAATCCTATTCTAAGTGGTTACTCAGTAATTTTCCTCCTGTGTCAAATAAAAGGCAAGGAGACACTAAAACATGAAAATTCCGTTGTCAGAAGCATCGTTACTCTGTGTGAGTGTGTGCGTGTGTACACATTCATATTTGTAATTCTTCTCCTTTGATTTGATGTTATTTGCTCTACCTTCTGACACTGGAAAAAATATCATCTTTCACGGATTAATCAACTTTATTTTCATTTTCTGTCTTGTATTTAGAGACTCTGAATGTGGACATGTTTACTCATTCTTGGTAATTCATCCTTCTCGTCACTCCCTGCCCCATCCCAAGGTACTACTGATCCACTTTCTGTCACTATAGATTTATCTGTATTTTCTAGAGTTTTTAAAAAAATACATGGAATCATATGTATTTTCTGTCTGGCTGTTTTCATTCAGCATAATTATTCTGAGATACAGCCATGCGGTTGCTTGCAATAGTAGTTCATTACTTTTTATTGCTGAGTAGAAATCTACTCTCTGTATATACTGCGGTTTATTTGTTCAGTCACCTGTTGACATGTATTTGGATTGTTTCTAATTTGGAACTGTTAAATATAAAGCTGCTATTCAAGTACAAGTTTTTGTATGGGTACATGCTTTCATTTATCTTGGGCAAATTCCTGGGAGTAGAATGGCTGGGTCAAGTGGTACATGTTTCTTTAACTTTGTAAGAAACTGCCGACTGTTTCCCAAAACGACTATACCATTTTACATTTTCACTACAAGCGTATGCGAGTTAAAATTGTTCCACATCCTCACCAGTACTTGGTGTGGTCAGTATTTTTTAATTTGAGTCATTTTAATAGGTATGAAATGGTTTTAAACTATGGTTTTAACTTGCATTTTTCTGATGATTAATGATATTGACCATCATTTCATATATTTATTTACCGTTGTTTATCTTTAGTGAAGTGAACTGTTTAGACCTTTTGCCCATTTTTTAATTGGGTTATTTGTTTTCTCACTGAGTTTTGAGAGGTCCTCGTATATTCTGGATACAAGTCCTTTATCAGACTTGTGTTTTGCAGGGATTTTCTCCTAAGCTGTGGCTTGTCTTTTCAATCTCTCAACAGTTGTGTTTGAATTTACAATTCAGTAACTTCTACAGGTATTAATTTTGATGAAACCCATTTTTTTTTCTTTGATGGATGGTGCTTTTGGTGTCCTATCTTAAAAATCTTTGCCTCACTCAGGGTCACTAAGATTTTGTCCTGTTTTTTTTCCTCCTAGAAGTTTTTAGTTTTAGGTTTTACATTTAGGTCTGTGATTCATTTTGAGTACTTTTGTAAGTGATGTGAGCTATGGATTGAAGTTTGTTTTGTTTGTTTTTGTACCTGGATGGCCACAGTTTTCCCAGTGCTTTTTGTCAAAAAGACTGTCTTTTCTCCACTGAACTGGCTTTACATCCTTGTCAAATGTCAGTTGTCCATATGTATATGGGTCTGTTTCTGTACCTTTTGTTCTGTCAGTCTTGACTCCCAACACTACACTGTTTTGATTACTATAGCTTTTATAACAAGTCTTGAAATTAGGTAGTATTAGTCTTTCTACTTTGTTCTTATTAAATGTTGTTTGGGCCCATGGGTGGCTCAGTCGGTTGAGTGGCCGACTTCGGCTCAGGTCATGACTTAGTGGTTCGTGGGTTCGAGCCCTGCATCAGGCTCTGTGCTGACAGCTCAGAGCCTGGAGCCTGCTTCCGATTCTGTGTCTCTCTCTCTGCTCCTCCCCCATTCCTGCTCTGTCACTCTCTCTCAAAATTAAATAAACATTTAAAAAAATTTAAAAAAATAAATAAATATTGTTTGGCTATTATAGGCTTTTTGTATTTACATTTGAATTTTAGAATTGTCAAGTTTTAGAGACAAAAAGGTTACTGAGATTTTGATTGGTATTGCATTGAATCTATAATTCGACTTAGGAAGACTGAATATCTTAACCATGCTGAGTCTTCAAGCCCTGAAAGATCTTTTTAAGTTAATTCAGATCTTCAGAATTTCTCTAAGCAATATTTTATAGTTTTCAGCATGTAAGTCTTTCACTAGATTTGTCCTAAGTATTTCATATGTTTTGTGCTCTTAAAAATTTTTTTTAAAAATTTCAATTTGTAACTGTTTGCTTATTAACATAGAGAAATATGGTTGATTGTAGATTGTATAGAATTTTCTAGATAGACAAATACTGTATTCCTTCTTCCTTTCCAATCTGGTTTCCCTTTCTTTCCTATACTTGTTGGATTGCACTTGCCAGAACCTGCACTCCAGTGTTAGCTGAAAGTGGTGAGACGTGCTTGTGCTGTCCGTAATCTTAGATAGGAAGTGTCCAGCATTTCATCCTTAAGTCTCACGTATTATAGAGAGTTTTCATAGATGTCTGTGCCTGGGTTGAGAAAGTTCCCTTCTATTCCTAGTTGATTGTGGATTTTTACTAGGAATGAATTTTGGGTTTTGTCACATTCTTTTTCTATCTCTGCTGAGAAGAGTATAGGGTTTTTCCTTTTTTGTTTGTTAATATGGTGAATTACATTTGATTTTCAAGTGTTAAATCAACCCTACATTCCTGGGCTATGCCCACGTGGTCTGAGATATTATCCTTTTATATATTGTTGACTTCGACTTACAGATTATTTTGTTAAGAGTTTTATATCTTTCTGCCCCTCTCTCCCTCCCTCTTTCCCCCCTTAAAAATAAATAAACATTAAAGAAAATTTTTGGGAGCGTCTAGGTGGCTCAGTTGGTTAGTGTCTGAGTTCAGATCAAGCCATGATCTTAGTTTGTGAGTTCAAGCCCCAAGTCCTGCTCTGTGCTGACAGCTTAGAGCCTGGGCCGGCTTCAGCTTCCGAGTCTCCTTCTCTCTCTGCCCTGCCCTCCCCTCCATCTCTCTCTCTCTCTTCAAAAATAAGTAAACATTAGTTTTTTAAAAATTACCAAAAAAGAGTTTTGTATCTATGTTCTTAAGGTATTAGTCTCTAGTTTTTCTCCTGGTAAGATCTTTGGTCTGGATTAGTATCAGTGCAATTGCTAGCCTCAAGGAATGAGTTGGAATTATTCTCTCCCTTTCAGTTTTCTGGTAGTTTGTGTAGAGTTGGTATTACTTTTTCCTTTTGGTTTGGTAGAATTCACCAGGGAAGCCATGTGGGCCTGGAAAAGTCTGAACCACAAATTCAGTTTCTTAAATAGAGAGATTTTCAGGTTATCTATTTCTTCTTCTTGTGCTTTTATTATAACTTGTTTCAAGGAATTTGTCCATTTCATCTTGTATATCCAATATAGGCATAAGGTAATATTTTCTGAATAGTTATTTAATATCTGTAAACTTTCTGGTGATACCACCTCTTGTTGATAATATTGGCATAATTCTCTTATTAGGGATATATATTTTTTAGATTGTTACATGCTTTTGATTAACTGACGCTTTTATCATCAAGGACCATGTTAATACCTGCTAATACTGTTTTCTCAGAAATCTACTCTGACATTGAAATAGTCACTTCAGCTTGTTTTTGACTAGTGTTAGCATGGTATATTCCCCCCATTCTTTCACTTTTAGCCTATCTGTATTTTGTATTTAACGTACATTTCTTTTAGGCAGCATACGATGAGTTCTTATTTTTTAATCTAATCTAATAATTTCTGACTTTAAATGGGATGCTAGATAGAACATTTAATTAGAATATTGATATGGTTAGGTTTAAGTCTCTCATCTTGCTATTGTTTTTTTTTTTTTTACCTGTCCTGTCTGTTATTTATTCCACTTTACCCTGTTTTCTGCCACTTATTTTTCTTCTCTTTTCTCTTCTTGTCTCTTTTCCTTTTCTTTCCTCTTCTTTTCTTTTTTCTTTAGAGAGAGAGTATACCAGCCAGCAGGAGTGGGAAAGAGGGCAGAGCTGGACTTGAGGCTCTGTCTCCCCTTACTGAGATCATGACCGGAGCTGAAATCAAGAGGTGGACACTTAATTGACTGGAGCCACCCAGGCACCCTTTGCTACCTTTTCTATTAACGACTTTTTATCTCCTTTGTAGGCTTATTAGTTTAACTGTAACTTGCCCCTTAGAAAATGTGATTTAGGGGCGCCTGGGTGGCTCAGTTGGTTAAGCATCCAACTTTGACTCAGGTCATGATCTCACGGTTTGTGGGTTCGAGCCCCGTGTTTGGCTCTGTGCTGACAGCTCAGAGCTTGGAGCCTGCCTTCGGATTCTGTGTCTACCTTTCTCTCTGACCCTCTCCTGCTCATGCTATGTCTGTCTCTCTTTCTCTCTCTCTCAAGAATAAATAAAAACATTTAAAAAAAAGAAAATATGATTTATTGATTTACTAGGGTTAGGCCCAAGCAGCATTATTTCTTTAAAGAATCCCCAAATATATGAACCACTGGACTAGATCATCTGTATTGTTACTTCCAAGTTATTACCTATATGACTGGGCAAGTTATTCGACCTCTCTTAATTCCATTTTCTCACTTATAAAAATGGGCATAATAAAATGTATCTATCTAAAAGTTAAAACCATTTAAAAATATTTTGAATAGTACTGTTATGTTCATGTGGTTTAAACTTCAAAAGGTACAAAAGACTGTACTGTTTTATGGCTTTTTGATTTTTCATTTTTTTCATAGAAAATGAAGATAATTGAAGTTGAATTAAAAAAGCATTCGAATGTTTCAAAAAGGTTTTTTTCCTCAACCATTGAAAACTTAAAAACCTAGTTACTCAAATTGTCAATATGATGTACATCTTAATTTTAAAATTCATGATGCCACATTTGTGGTTTCTAAAGAAAAGTAAAATATGTCTGATTTTTACAGCTCGTAACAGAATCTTTTAGCTTGACTTCAGAATGGGAATATAGCTTATGAAATCAGCTTAAGGCATTTATTTTTGTGCTTTTCCCACAGGTTTTGATTCCCACCATGGCTATCACACAGTTTCGGTTATTTAAAGTTTGTACCTGCCTAGCAACAGTATTCTCATTCCTAAAGAGATTAATATGCAGGTAAACAGATGTTATGTTCAAATTGACCTGTCATCCTCTCTCTGATTTTGGATACCTTCATAATTATACAAAGGCAGGGCAGACGATATTTAAGCTAAAATTTGATTAGAGTATTTATTCATTATTACTTTTTAAAACATTTTCTCTACTTCAGATCTGGAAAGTAGAATTTTACTTTTTTTCATTTTTTCACATTCTTACGTCTTCAGTTAAAATCTCATTCTTATTCCTATTGAATTTCAGAAAAAAGCAAACCAACTTTCATTGTTATATTAAGAGAATTTTTATGTACATAATTGTTTCATTACCAGAATGTTTTAATGTGGTTAAGCAGAATTAGGCATAAGCATTTCTTTATATACTACAATATGAATGTTGTTTTTATATTAAAAAAAAAGAAACTTGAACAGAAAAACCTCAAACATAATAGATTTTTTTAATTCTCTTAAATAATATTCCAGAATGTGGGATATGGACTACTTAGTCCTAGTCCGTTAAGTCATTCTGCTTCAGTAAGTCATCCAGAGATTTGAATTCCTTCTGTTTTCTCCGTCCTACAGCACCCTAGAACTGTACAGTTCTGTATGCTCTGGTACTTCAGGGCTTCACATCAAACTCACAAGGGTAGCGCCAGGATATTTTTAAATTTCCCGCAAAACACACAACGACTGTGTTAGTCAGCGTTCGGTAAACACTGCACAAACTACTAGTTCAAGGTAGTTCACATTTGTAACATTAGATCTTGCAGCAGTTTTGATGATACTCTTGATTATTTTAGATAAGTTTTTGTTTACTTGTATTTTTGGTGACCTAGCTTTGCAAAGCTAGGATTTAGGCTAGAATTAAAGCAAGTACTGAACCAGAGTTAATGTGGAAGAGAAAATGACATTGGTAGTATCCAATCCGATTTCAGGTTTTGAGAAGTGTGTCTAGTAGACACATACACAGTCCATTAGTGATTGTGGTTATTTAGGAATGAAATCAAAATACTATTTTTCTTTAAGTTTATTTTTTTTACTTTTTCAAAGACTTTATTAAAGGTCTTTACAGTGTCTTTAAATTTATATATGGTATTTTTTCAAATGGCTACTAAGTAGTTAGGACATACATAAGTATTAAATTGTTTGGGCCTAACTACTTAATTAGTGGAACTGTTAGCGAAAACTGTTAGTTTTGGCCAATGCGTACTGTGAAAAAAATGCTGACACACAAAGTAGGTTACAGTCGAAGAGGAACTAGAAGGCTGTTCATTCTCTTGCGGCAGACTTGATTTAGAAGTTGCACACAACGATTCTGTTCTCAGCTCACTGTCCAGAGCTTAGTCATATGGCCACCTACCTTCAAAGGAGCCAGAAAATGTATTCTCTGGCTAAATGGCCATTTATAGCTACTAAAACTCTGAGGATTAAGGACATTTATTGTTAGAAGTAGAGTGATTTGGGATATTTTAAAAAAGAGGTCCATAATATGGCAATGGGAACGAGTGGATGAAATAGAATGACGATAATCACTGGAGGAAGAAAGATCAAGAAAGAAATGGAAAATTTAGGTGATTGTTGAATTTACCCAGGAAGAGGACGGGATTTGGGAAATAGGGAAAATAGTGAACTGAGTGCTTAGATGATCAGAGCATGAGGAGGAATGGCCAGAAATTCATAAGGTAAAGTAGGATAAGAATAGGCATTAATTGGGACTCCTGGGTGGCTCAGTCTGTTAAGTGTCTGATTTCAGTTAAGCAGCTGACTTCAGCTTGGGTCATGATGTCTCAGTTTGTGAGTTTGAGCCCCACATCGGACTCAGCTCTTAGCACAGAGTCTGCTTCAGATTCTCTGTCTCCCTCTCTCTCTGCCCTTCCCCGACTCATGCTCTAAAAAATAAAGCACATTTTTGGGTAAAAAAAAAAAAAAAAAAGAATGGGCATTAAGTGCCAGGAGGCAGGCAGTTAACAGGGGATAAATTATAGGTGTTTTTCTCTTTGCATATGTATTTTCTAAAAGTAAAATACTTTTAGTGTGAGAAATTGCATTTGATTTTAAACATATTAAGGACAGTTGTTGCCATATAAATTTCACTATAATTGTTAATATAAATATATTTACATTGATTGTATGTTCATTCTGAAAGAAAACTGATTCACTATATAGAATAAGCTTTTCTTAAGTGTCAAAAGGGACCTAGATGATGTGTTACAAAATACTGGGTTTGCATTATAAATTTAGTAGTAGACTGTATTATCTGTTTCTCCTTTAAATAAAATCTGATTTCTAATCTTGTAGTAAAAATAAGTAACTTTATCAGTTAGCTCTAAGTAGATGATTTATAGATTACTTAAAGTGAAGCAAGTGATTAATCATTTGTCATAGCTACCATTTTTTAGTGCCTTATTATATACCAGGCACTGTGTAGTGTCTTTCTGCTGTAATTATTTCATTTAATTAAATCTTATATAAAAGTAGGTTTGAATAACTGCATTTTACTGATGAGGATGTTGAGGCTAAGAGGTTAGTTGATTCTAACTAGACTCATAATTAAAAGAAATAACATTGAAAACTATGGTTAACCTAGTTTTTGCAACCCATGCTTTTTTTTTTTTTTTAAGTTTATTTATTTATTTTGAGAGAGAGAGAGAGTGGGCAAGCAGGGCTGGGTCAGAGAGAGAGAGAACAGAGAATCCCAAGCAGGCTGCAAGCTGTCAGCACAAAGCCTGACTCAGACCTCGATCCCCTAAACCATGAGATCATGACCTGAGTTGAAATCAAGAGTCAGTTGCTTAACCGACTGAGCTACCCAGACGCTCCAATAACCCGTGCTCCTAACAACCGAGTTACAATACCTGTCTTGTTTAATATAGTGTTTTCCTACTAATCCTTAAAACTTACCGATTACAGTTTAGTTCAACCCAGTGATTTTCAAACTTTTTAATAGCTTAATAGGTAATCTTACCGAAAAACAAGTATGTAAGACGAAGGCCAGCCATCTTGTTGAAAACAGCCTAGGCCCATGGCCTCACCTGTAGAGCGTGGTTTGAAGAGACAGGAACATGGTTGAAATCACGTTGTATTATATTCCTGCTGAATTTGTCTGTAATTTGAGTCCTAAGCCAAAAAGCAGTTTTGTTGTCCAAGATTTTAAAAATATTTTTAAAATACCTGATGCATGCCATTACTTTTCATATTTTAATGAGCAACTGTTAATTATTAAAATAAGTAATTGCAGAATTATAAAAGATCTTCTTTTATAAGCCTTCAGCTACTGTCCCTAGTGCTTTACCAGGCTTGTTTTGGTAGTTATTAAAGTAAATTATTTCATTTTTATTTTAGATCTGGCAGAGGACGGAAATTAAGTGGAGACCAAATAACGTTGCCAACCACAGTTGATTATTCATCAGCTCCTAAACAGGTAATGTATCTTTTTAAGGTTGAGTCAGTTTTCCAGAACCATAGTTTTCAAACTGGATTGCAGACCGTTTAATTAGTATGTCATGAAGTTAATTTGGTAGCCAGGTCAGGATTTTTATTACATCTTTTTTTTTTTTAATGTTTCATTTATTTTTGAGAGAGAGAGAGAGAGATAGCATGAGCAGGGGAGGGTCAGAGAGAGAGGGAGACACAGAATCTGAAGACAGGCTCCAGGCTCTGAGCTGTCAGCACAGAGCCCAACGCGGGGCTCGAACCCACGAACCATGAGATCATAACCTGAGCCGAAGCCAGACGCTTAACCTACTGAGCACCCAGGGTCCCCTTTTATTACATCTTTTAATCTGAAAATTTTTATTTGGTTCTTCATAATATTTTCTGTTACTTTGCTGAGATTTTCTATTTTGTTTTTCCATTGATTTCAAGAGTGTTTGCTATTGCTTGTTAAAGTTTTTTTATAACAATTTTAAAGTCTTAGATAATTATAACATTTATATTATCTTTCCATGCAAGTTGAAGTTTATTGATTATTTCCTGAATAATTTTTGAGTTGTTTCACAGATGTTTTGAATATTACATTTGAGATTCTTCCTTCTATATGTCCTACCAAGAATGTTGATTTTTTTTTTTAAATCAGTTAATCAACCTGGTTAGGCTTGTTTCAATATTCTTTCAGTGGACTGTAGTTTTAAATGTTGGCTCAATTTTTGCAGCATTTGCTTTTGTTTTGGTTTTTGTTTTTTAATGGATAGAACTGATTGTCTAACTTCTAGTAAAAGTGGTTTTTTTTTAACTTTTGGTCTAGTTTTGGTTTGTGTTATAAAATTTGTATTTTCCTTTTGGTCAAAAAGTTTGAAAACTAATTGTTTTAGAAAACCTATAGTTCTTTTTTTTTTTTTTTAATGTGTATTTATTTGTGGGAGAGAAGGGGACAGCTTGCAAGGGGGACAGAGTGGGAGACGTAGAATCTGCGGCAGGCTCCAGGTTCTGAGCTGTCAGCACAGAGCCTGATGTGGGACTCGAACTCATGAACCAGGAGATCTTGACCTGAGCTCAAGTTGGTTGCTTGACCAACTGCGCCACCTAGGCTCGCCTAGAAAGTCTATTTTTCTAATAAATGATGAATGAGGTGCTGATTAGTTACTCCTTTGTGGCTGACAGTATTTGTCAATTAAATGCAGACAGATGTTGAAGAGTGGACGTCCTGGGATGAAGATGCGCCCACGAGTGTAAAGATTGAAGGAGGCAGTGGCAATGCGACACCACCACAGAATGCTCTGGAACAACTGGAACCTGACTATTTTAAGGACATGACACCGACTATAAGGAAAGCTCAGAAAGTAGGCTAAACACTTGTGCTTTTGGAAGTTAAACCATTAAACTGCCTTGCAGATTTCTGTAGTTAAAATTAGACAGTAGGATTCATGTTTGTCAGAAAGCCTATTTCTAATGATCAGTTTCTTGTGTTTTCTGTCACATTAAACAGGTTTATACATTCAAATGACCTAGCCGCAGATCTAGTAAGTTGTACCGCTAAGTCTTTTAAAGTTATATAAGCATTACCGAAATCCAGCTGTAGACCAGATTCTAGATTACAGTCTGTTCTTTAGAGACTAAGCTCAGTAAGATAATGTTCTGAACTTAAGAGAGTTCACAGTTGGGGCGCCTGGGTGGCTCAGGTCAGATCTCACGTTCGTGGGTTCGAGCCCCGCGTCAGGCTCTGCTGACAGCTCAGGGCCTGGAGCCTGCTTCCGGTTCTGTGTCTCCCTCTCTCTCTGCCCCTCCCCCTCTCGTGCTCTGTCTCTCTCTCTCTGTATCAAAAATAAATAAAACATTAAAAAAATTTTTTTAAATACAAAAGTTCACAGTTTAGTGACATCTACAAACTGATGGACAGTTTCCGTTGTTCATAACCATTATAAAACTGGTGTAAGACTCTGAGAGCAGAAAAACTGTGGACTTATGTTAGCCTTCCACATTTTGTGTAATGCATTTTGAGTTGGATATGGAAGATCACTTAAAGGTAGAGGGAATTTTTGGTAAAAGAACAGTAACTGATTATTTTCCTTTCTTTTTATCAAAGATAGTACATGTACTTAAAAAAAATTAAGTCAAAGAGTAGAGAAGGATCTTTAATGAAAAGCAGCAAACGTCTGCCCCATTATTCCCCATAGCCAATTCTACTTCCTGTAAGCAGTCACTCCTAACGTTTCCTGTTCGGGCTTGTAATGTTTTTTATCATATCTGTATATAATAGGGTTAAATTGCTGTGTCTGGATTTCCCAATCACAGGCGTTGTCCACTGACTTCATACTCTGGTAGATACGGTTTGTTTCAGACCACCCTCACCCCCTTCCCTCTCTTGCAGATATTATGGTGGTGTTCCAGGCTACCTCACTGGTCACTCTGCCCGTTTCAAACTAACAAACAAACAAACATACTTAGAGTTCCATTTCTTGTTCCGTCATGCTTAGACAATATTTTTTTAAATATACTTTATAAAAAGAGGAGATCATTTATTCCACCCTTCTCTAATAGGGTGTCTCACCCTTTTCTACCTCCCAACCAGTTTCAGCTGTAAATTTATTTTACAGTGTCAAGGCTGATAACATTTACATTCTGTAATCATGACTGTTTTAGTTAAGTTGTCCAAATGTCTCAGTGCTGAAAAGAATTAAGTTGTGTATTTTTCAAGGAGTGTGAATTTCTTAGTAGATGAGTACCTTATGTTTTGGAAGAATATTGCTGCTCTTAATAGGAACTCAGAATATTACATTAAGACCTTAATAAGTTAATTAGACTTAAAATGTTTTTAAGCCACACAGCTAATACTAGTGCCTACATTCATAGATAACCATATGCTAAGAGAGCTTTTATAAGATGTAACACATATTTAATACAGTGACTAAAAGTGCCAACTTCTATTTTGTGGGTCTACTGAAAGAAGAGAGAAATTTATTTATTTTTTTTTAGAAAAAGTAAAATGGAATTTTTCTTCACATCTAAGTGATTTGTGTGACAGTTGCCTAAGAATTTTGATACTTCTTAGAGATTTAAAAAATTGCATTCTAAATTTTTAAAAGAAAGGTAGGCCATATTTAAAATAATTTATAAAATACTTTGGTCACTTAACTATCTTGTTTCTTTTTACATAATATGTAAAATATTCCTGTTCATTCTGTTTCAATTAATCTTTCAGATCATTATTAAGAAGAGAGAACCAGTAAATTTTGGCGTCCCGGATGGTAGCACAGGTTTCTCCAGTAGATTAGCAGCCACACAGGATATGCCTTTTCTTCATCCGTCTGTAAGTATGTTAAGGGTATCTAGACCAGGCCTGGTTTTTATTTGTTTTCTTGAAAAGAGAAGAAAAAAATCAAAGTGAACATAATATTTGCATTTCTCTGCTTTGAAACAGGTTTAGCAGATTGAGAGAGATTAATCTGGAGTTGTACCAATCTTACCTTCCATGAGATTGTAAATTACATCAGCTACTAAGATTAGAGTCCCACTGTATACATAAAAAATTGGACAATATGTTACTTAAAAGTATGACTTTAAAGAGATTACCACTGACATTTAAATTTAAAAGCAGGTAATTTTAAGTGAGTCATAAATTGTTTCCCTAGTAGAGTATATTTACATTTAAAGTGTAAGTTGACTTATAGTTGGTTTGACTTAAATGCATCAGTTTTAAGGACAAAAATAGTAAGGAAAGTATATAACTGTTTCTCAACCTTAGAAGTATCTCAGAATCAGCTTTGCATTTTTTTTTAATGTTTTTATTGTTGAGAAAGAAAGAGAGTGGGTAGGGGAGGAGCAGAGAGAGGGAGACACAGAATCGGAAGCAGGCTCCAGGCTCTGTGCTGACAGCACGGGGCTCAAACTCGTGAACTGTGAGATTGTGATCTGAGCCAAAGTCAGACGCTTCACTGACTGAGCCACCTAGTCGCCCCTTTGAATTTTTTTTTAAAAACAGCAATGTCCAGACTTCTCCCCAGATCTACGCTTCATCATGCTTTGGTTAATTATTGATTAATTTATTATATTCGTTATTATTTTATAACAGCCCCACCCTTAGTGCTTTGCTTTATCTCCTACAGTTTCTATGGATCGAGAATCCAGGAGTGACTCCACTGGGTGGTTTTCGCCCAGGGTTTCTAGTGAGTTTGCAGACAGGGCCTTAGCTGGGCTGCAGTCGCCTGAAGGCCTGCCTGGGGCTGGAGGCTTCATCTCCGAGGCGGCTCGCTTGCACGCCTGGCAGTGTAATGCTGGCTGGTTGCACAGAGTCTCGGTCCCTTGCCATGGATCTCTCCCCAGGGCTGCTCGAGTTTCCCTGCAGCGTAACTGCTGAGTTTTCCAGAACAAGCGGTCCCCGAGAGAGAGAGGACGTGCAGAGATGAAGCCACAATGCCTGTCCATGACTTAGTCGTGGGAGGGACACACTGTCACCTCCCTGTTACCTTATTCATTGGAAGCTAATCCCTAAATCCAGCCCACATGCAAGGGAAGAGGAACTCAGCTCTAGCACTTGAGGAAGGAGCGCCCGAGTTTGCAGACGTGGTTTTAAACAACCACCATCTTCTTTGTTCAAACTGCACAGGTGTTTCAGAGTCCCCTCTCCCTGGAGGACCCATGTTTATGTTGTTTTTAATTCATCGATCAAAAACTATTCCTACTAATGCAAGACAGTGTTAGGTGCTAGTAATATAGTAGAAAGTAACGAAACAGGCAGAGTCCTTGCTTCAAAAGAATGCATTCAGTGGGTGAGGTTCGATATTAAATAAATGATCACAAATGATTGCACATAAATAATGCAAATTTTGGTAACTCCTATGCAGTTACACCATGCTATGAGAGCGTAATAGTACCATAGATATTTCTCTAAAATAGCATAGCGTGTTTAATTATAAGTTATTATAACACTAATGTAGCTCATTATGAAGTGTAAATATATGACTCCTTACAGAGTTGGAAAGGTAAGTAGTGTAGATGGAGAATCTCCAATGTTGTTTCCAGCAGACTAAGCGAGGGAGCATTGCGTAGGAGAGAACGGTAATCTACTGCACTTTGTTCTCTGCTTCAAAAATAACTTACCACCCATTCCACCAATGAGGCTCCTCTTTGAAATTCCACATTCTATTGGGGGGGAGTGGGGGTTAATCATTTGTGTTGTTTTGATAGCTCTTTTTATAATGAGGATATTAACTTTTTTCTACCATCTTTTATAATTTTTCAGTTTGTTATTGGTTTTATAATTTGGTTTGGATGTTTTTGATGGACAGATATTTTTAGTTTTTATGTAACAAATCAATCTTATCATTTAAAACTTTTTTACTTAGAAGTTCATCTCTACTAAAGGATCAGATATCAGTGTTTTTTTTTATGGTCTTAGTAGTTAACTTTTTAAATATCTAAATGTTTTATACACAGAAAGTCAAACACCTCAGTGGAAAAATGGATGAAAAATAGAGAGAGCCTGATAACATGAGTAAATGTTCGCAAGGAAATCCAAAGTAAAATAATAAGACACCATTTTTAGATCTTAACAAAGTGGCGAAAAAGAGAGGAGGCTGTTGGCCCTGACAGAGGTCAGGGAGACGAAGCTCTACCTACTGCTATCGTTAGGACAAGTTGGTATAACTTTTCAGGAGGGCCATTTGTGTTTGATTCAGTGGTTTTAATGGTTTTTTAAATTTGATTTAGCTATTCCACTTTTAGACATCTATATTAAACAGATAATCAGAAATACACTAAAAAATCTTTAACAGAGGGGGTTCCTGACTGGCAGAGTCATCAGCCCATAGAGAATGTGACTCTCAAACTTGGGGTTGTGAGTTCGAGCCCCACGTTTGGTATAGAGATTATTTAAAAATAAAGTATTAAAAAAATTTTTTTAGCAGAGGATGATGGTATTACATTAGTGATTAGGAAGAGAAAAACCATACCTCTTACTTCATTTTTAGGTGTAAGTGCTCAAAAGAAAATATAATAAAATCTAGTCACAGATGATTGCCAGTTATTTTATGCTCATAGTCACTTCTGCCCCAACTAAACATTCCAGAATGTGCATTTTTATTGTTTGGTGGAAGAAAAAGCGAACTGTAGAGGTCTGGTCTGGGGACTCGTGGAAGGTAGTGGCCAGCCTGCCGGTATCAGGTAAGCAGGACGGGCAGAGGGAAGCACAGTATAGAAGCTCTCTGGTGAAGGGTGAGTTTTGCCTGATGTGTTGTGTTTGCCATGGACCCACATAGGAAGAGCCGCTGGAAAATCCGTATGTTACTTGTGCTTAAATGGAAATGCCTTGTTCCCCCGGTTGATCTCCGCACAGAGGCGTGAAGCGCCTCCGGTCCCACCTACAGTTAGTCTGTCTCTTCTCTTGCCCCCACGCCCACCCGGCCTGCTCCCTGAAAAGAGAGAAACCGAGGAACCGTTCTGTTCTTATCCGTTCCAATTTAACGTAGGCAGAAAAAGAAAAGTCAGTGTAGAAGGGGTGCCCTTTAAACCATAAAACGGGAAGAAAGCTGGACCTGGCCGGGGCCGTTGAGTCCCGAACATCACGATCAAGGAAACCCCTCAGTCCCGGGCAGGCCAGGGCCCAAACCATCTGGGCCTTCGGTAGGACGCGAAGAGGACGCAGGGCAGTGACAAGGTCTGCGTGATGTTGTAAAAGGTACTCTTCTTGAGCTCCAAGGAGAGAAAGGAGAGCTCTTTACTAACGTAAGTTCGTCTTTGTGTCTTGTTGTAGCCTGAATTAGGTGACTTAGACACCTGGCAGGAAAATACCAACGCATGGGAAGAAGAAGAAGACGCGGCCTGGCAAGCAGAAGAGGTTCTGAGGTATTTTAGTAATATTTATACCGACTCTGGTAGAGAAGCCAGAATTGTTCAGGTTACAGTCAAGGTCAAGAGAGCTAATTCTGCTAAGCATTTTATTTTTCTTAAACTTTTCTCAAGAAGCTTAGATAATATGAGATTTTTTATTTCATCCTACATATACTATTTTATATGCTTAAAACTTCACAGAAACCAAGACTTTAAAACATTATAGGAACAAAAAAGTTATAATGTTATTAATGGCAAATGAGATCTTTTTCATATATACATCATGTTATACTATTTGTTTTATACTACATTCCCTCCAAAACATAGTTACCTTTTGAAATGTGAGCCGCCACTAAGTCAGAAATTCTACCTTTATTTTTGTTTCTCTGTGGTCTAGAATAGTGCCCAGCACTACACATTTGAAAGGAAATAATGTATATAGCACTCCACATTTGTATATACATCTTAGTTGATGTACTCAAAAGCCCTATGAGTTGTAAATAATTATATCAGGTACTGCCCATTCTACAGAGAAGAAAATATTATTCTAGAGCTCTTCAAGTTTGTTTTTGTTGGTGTTTATGTCCTTATCTCTGTGTTTTTGTGAGCAATAAATACAGTTCTTGCTAGTTGCATTAGATGAAAGAGTAAACGGAAAATTTACCCTGAAAGAATTTGTGACCATCGTCACTGATGAAAAGCTCAGATATTTAAATGTGTGTAAATTATTTTTGCATTTTTAAGATACAGTAAAATACAGTGGTGTCAGTTTCATAATTTTCAAAGATTGTTTTTATAATAGGGATAGAAAATTAATAACTGATTTCATTGACTTCACTTTCCTGTTTTTTCTGGCTGGGTCATCAATTAACTGCAATTACCTTGAACAGCCAGCAGAGGGTGCAGTTAAATAACTGGGCGTTATGGGTTACTTTTTTTTTCTTTTCCTTTTTTCTTTTTGGCCCTGTCCTTACTAACTTCAATAGTTGTTTTGTGTTTTTTTTTTTTTTTTTAATAGGGACAGGTCAAATTTAGTAAAGTTATGAGAGTTTTAAATATTTAGTTTTTATTTAATCACTACTCACTGTAAGGGAAGTATTTTTTAAATTGTAAACAGCCACATTTATGTTACATGGATCATCAAAAAAGATAAGTTATATTTTTTCTACTCTATTTTTTTTTTGATAAATCACAGATACAGAAGTCTGGGTGTTTTAGAACATTCTGGGTGTTCTACTGATCCTTACCTACAGGATAAAGGAAGGGTCATTTATTTTGAATCCAATAATAGTGACAGCCCTGTACAGTTTATGAATTCACAAGTATCTTAACCTTCACTGTACCAAACCCTTTTTTCCCACCCTATCCTCTTGCACTCTGAACAAAACAAGACAAAAACAAAAAAATAAAACCCTAAACTTGGTGTTTTATGTTACATGACGGCGGCAGAAGGGGCGTGTCAGTCAGTAACACACATGCTTCCTGCCAGGAGACACGAAGGAGCCCGTGGTTCCCCGCCCCCAGAAGGACACTGCGGAGTTTAGCGTATTCACCCTCCGTGTCCTCTGACTCCGTCCGTTTCCCCTGCTGCTTCAGGACTGCCAGGACTGTTACCAGTATCGTCAAGGAAGAGGATTTCTGTACCTTAGAAATTCCAGGCGTGTATCTCTCGAGAGGAAAAACGGATTTCCTCTGCAGTAATCTCTAAATTGCCTTATTTTCCAGGAACCTTAATTGTTGATCTTTACACTTCAGTTAGTAACCAGGTGAAGGCTTATTTGATCTTGTTTGTTTGCAGTCAGCTGGCCCTTTAGAATTCTTTTCCTGTCTCCCTTTTTACCACTGACATTTTGACTGTTTTAGAGCAGATAATCAGTTTTGCTTGAAAGGTATCAGCACTAGTGAAAAGTAGATTATTTTTTAAAACTATTCTTCCGAAACTTGAGTTAATTGATGGTGAAGGTCAAAATATTGCCTAACATAACTCTGTACTTTCTTGAATTTTGGTCATACACCACTCCGCTTACTCCCACTTTTAAATATGATGAGACCTAGATTTCACTTGCCAGAGTCAGCTTCGAGCTGCCCCACATATAAATCCACGCTGGAGTTTTCTGTTCTACAAGCTGGTGGTGCCTGTCCCAGGGGCAACGGTGACCTGCTGCTTCCTTCCTCAACCTTGAGGGCTTCCGCCTATTTTCTCGTTCCCTAAACTTTAGATGGAGGACCAGCTTTGGTTCTTGTTTCTTCCTTCTCATCACCCCACCCGCTACCCACGCCCCCATCGCTACTCTCACTCCCCGACGAGTCAGTCAACGAACGAGAGGCTAGTGATTCTAGGTCAGTAGAGTCAGGGAGAGGCCAGGGAGGAGGAAAGGGTCTCCTAATGTATAATCAGTAAAAACCCACCATTCTGCCCCTCCAGCAGTAGAGCTGGCCAAATGTTAATCCGAAAATAGATTTCTAGCTTCCAGTTGGAAGGTGGGTGTTTAGTCCCCGTTTTCTTGGGGCATTGTGTTCTGCACATCTGTGTTCTTGACTTCCTTTAGAGAGTGTGTTTATTATAATAACGGGACACTTAATCCTCAACATTAGGCTTCTCTGAACGCTCTCAAAAAGAGGGTGTGGTGCAGAGAGATGTGGTGTTTTGGTGAAAATAATCTGAAAAAGAGGGGTTAGATGTGATGGGATGGGGGTTAGATGTGAGTTCTTGTCCTTGTAGTTAAACTTATGACTTTGGCCAAGTCACTCAGCCTTTGTTCTGCATTTTACTTATTTGTAAAATAGAGATAATACTTTTTTTGCAAGTTTTGTTCTAAGGATTAAAAGAAATACTAGTTTTGAAAATCTTTTAAGTTTTCAAAGCAGTGAGAAGAATGAAGATTTTTTTGAACTTACATTTGATGAGAGCTATTTCTTTCTGGGATTTATTTGCCGTTTTACCTGTGGTATTTTCTAAAAGTAAAAACAGGACTGTGTTTCTCTTCAGGCAGCAGAAGATAGCAGACAGAGAAAAGAGAGCGGCGGAACAACAAAGGAAGAAAATGGAAAAGGAGGCGCAGCGGCTGATGAAGAAGGAACAAAACAAAATCGGTGTGAAGCTTTCGTAACAAATGCTCTTCCCACGTCAGAGTGCCAGGGGGGGACATAGCAGTCCCACAACTCGAGCCACATTTATATGGATTCAAGAGTATTTTCAAGAATACAAACACATTGCTTGATTTTAATGCATCCACCCGACCATCTAGGACACCGGGATCCTCTCAGAGTACCTTGAGCTCCTAGTGACTGAGGCTCAGCAGGAGACAGACCTGGGAGGCACTATTTTTTCACCATGCTCCACGTGTAAGACCGTTGTTTGCTGTAGAGAAGTTACAACAAACGGAGTATACCTGTACCTCTTCTAGCTAGTGTCTCTAGCTCAATAAATGGGTGTAAATAATTTTATGGTGGGAAAGAACTCTGCTCTCTATAATGCTTTCCTTCATTGTGCAAAATGATAAAATAAATAATTTTAAATATTTTTTTGTTTCCATGATATTCTGACCTAAATCAGACAAACTGCAGGGCTTTAACTTCTTTATTTTTGTAGTCAGAAGCTGGTATTGGCATACATCTCCTCTAAATTGAACTGGTATTGTTTATGTTTAATATGACAGTAGAGATTTGACGACTTTAGTTTTTAAGAAAATGACATTAAATGCAATAATTTTATTTATCATAAATATTTTATACATCATTGTTTCTTTTAGATGGTGTTGTAATGTTATACACATTTGTAATTTATATTGCATGTATGAATTGAATATCAGCAAAATGATAGATTTGCATTATAACTTGTGAGTTTTAAAAACTAGTATTAGTAGTTTTTCCCTTTGGTTATAGATTTTAAGATGTTACAGTGTTTTAAGTACCTTAGTCCCTCCCCGCACAAAAGCCATTAATTTACAAACACAGAAAGCCTTCAGTTCTAAAAATTCAGAGCTTTTAGATGATTTCTGTATCAGTTTTATATATGACATAATGCTGTTTACCATGTTGTTGGCTAAGATAATACTATTGATTCATTAAATTTCAAACTGAGATAGGAATAATATTTTTATTTTTGGGTGTTGACTGGCTTCAAAATAGTTTCAAGAAAAAAGATACAGACTGTGTTTACAGGAAAGAAATAGATTTGATAGTTTAAAAATCCCATTAATTTTTTCTCCACAATTAAAATACATCCAGACTGATTTTTCTATGGCTTTAGAATTTTTTAAAGATTTTTACTTTCATAAAAGTTGTTGCCCAAAATTAACATTCGGTGGGGTTTTTTTAAATGTTACAGATACTCTAAACTATTGCTGATGTGTTTGAATTTAAATATTTCATAGCAAAATCACAGACTATATAATGAAGTCACCCTGCATCCTTACCCTAAGCTCCCAGACTAAACGTGATTGTAGAATCAGTTGAAATTTAACTTTGGTGAAAAGCTGCTTTTTACAGTCCCAAGCCACATTTTCAATCATCAAGTTTATTAGTTTCTGCCAATATACTCCCAATTAAATAGAATCAAACTCAAAGTTTTAGTAATAAAACTGTTCTCTCTCCTTATTTGCATTTATTTATTTTTAGTCATGGGAATGCTACGTGATTTCTCTAAATTTGGGGTTCACAAAGGATAACCTCTCGTACAATAAATTTTACTGCTGCTTCCCCAGCAGCTGACAAGTATTGAAGTCTGCTTTGATCATGACTTTCATGAGTGTGAGATTTTGGTTTTTTGATTTTTGTTTAATTAGAAGTAAAAACTGGTTAGGAATTACAGTTTGTATGATTAATTCAAGATTTTCCTTATGGAAAGAATAAATAACAATTCTGGGATTTATTTTTTTTAGGCCTCTGTTGGTATGTAACCTGAATACCTCTGATAAGTTTGGGTGTGATATGGTCCCGAAAGAAGTTGTGTGGTTAAGTACATATGATACACACTTCATGGTAACAAACTGGCTCTTTTAGCTTCGAAATTTATAGTTTCTGTTTTTACTTGAATTTTCATTAAGAATTACCTGTTTTACAAGCTTATTAGTAAAACTAAAGAAGAAATATGGATAGGCATAGATAGAATTAGTGAAGTATCACCCATTATCTGAATTATGTATTTCATGCATTGAGGTACTAAGTAATGTGCAGACATGTGAAATTTTGTGTTGTGTGTGTGTGTGTGTGTGTGTGTGCACATAGTGTGTATGTGTATATACAAACTATATGTATATATACCACTATGTATACAACTATGTGTATACACACACACACACACACACACACAAACTATATGGTTTCAAATTTTTCTTTCTAAGCTGTAGCTGAGGAGATCTTCTAGTTGACTCTTGGCTCTTTTTTAGTATCATATTTAACCGAGTCAACATTTGAGTACTGAGAACTTAAAATTCAGCATCTAAATTCCTCAATTTTGCTGTGCACTTGCCTCTGGCCAGGATGGGGACTATCAGTTGAAGGTTGGTGGTTGGGGAGAAAGCCGTAACTATAGAAGCCCATCTGGATCGAGCACCCAACACCATTCAGAATGCTACCAGGATAGTGCAAATCTAACCACGGCCTGTGCTCTGAAAAGCCTGAGTTTTGTCACTAATGATGTAAGCACTAAAGGGATGGTCTAGATCTGATCTAACAAACATCTTGTTTAGTCCTATGTAGCGCGGCTTTAAGGTTTAACCTGCTGCAATGCTTTTCACAGTCTTGAGCCCCTTGAGTAAAAGAAATCTTTCACAGGGTGTGTAAGAAATAACTTACCGGGGTGAGTAGTTTGTGCTAAAGCCACCTAGGGGGCTGGGGGTGCACTAGGCCTGGCAGACTGCTTCTGGGAAGAAGCTTCTCTCCCCAGGTGAGTCGGAGAGCTGAAGAAGATGGTGGATCCGTGGAGAGCTTATTTTAGTCGTGGATAGCTTAATACGTGTTTACCATTCACATGGATTTTTAAAATTTGAGATGCTCTCTCCTAATATCAACAAGGAGCTCTTTTTTTTCTTCATGTAATTTACTTCACTTTGACATAACCAAAACTATTCCAAGGTTGTGGGATCAGCTTGTGACTCCTTTTGTATTCAGCCGTTTGTCACTTTGCTTCCTACCTTTTATCTTCCATGCCCCTGAGTTGTGGCTTTTGGGCATGCTCAGTAAGTAACTGAGGTTAAGTTTTGAGAGTAAGTTGCCTTTCTTTTCTTTTTTTTTTTTTAAATGTTTCCTTTTGAGAGAGAGAGAGCAGGGGAGGGGCAGAGAGAGAGGGAGACAGAATCCGAAGCAGGCTCCAGGCTCCAAGCTGTCAGCACAGACCCTCACTCAGGGCCCAAACCCCGAGCTGTGAGATCATGACAGCCGAAGTCAGATGCTTAACTGACTGAGCCACCCAGGAGCCCCAGAAAATAATAAGATACTTTATACCAAAAGCCTTGATCTTCTAGAGCTGGAAACGGACCCTATATAGGAACACACTTTTCATACACACACCTGGCCCACCCCTCCCCTCAATACACACAGTTTCCAGTATCTGCTACTGACCTTGCTAATCCACCAGCAGGATCTTCTGCACAGAAATTTTCACTAGAGAGTTGTCTGGTTAAGCATCAAATTTTGATTTCGGTTCAGGTCATGATCTCACAGTTTGTGAGTTGGAGCTTCATGTTGGGGTGCTGACAGCATGGAGCCTGCTTGGGATTCTCTCTTTCCCTCCTTCGCTGCACCTGCCTGCTTATTCTTTCTCTCTCTCTCTCTCAAACTTTCACTAGACATCTGTAGCCAACCAGGGTGATTGCAGCCTTCCCTTCCGGGAGCTTCCATGGATATTAATGCTTTGCTGTCTATTGATCTGATTGCAGCAATTCTGAGAGCCCAGAATTCTCAGAGCTGTAGAAATGGTGCAGTATTAAATTGCCTGCGTTTGCAAATCACTTAAATGGAACTGATGGTTTTAAGTACCGAGACTGTAAATGTTCATTATAGTGCCTGAGTTGTGAGGCCCTGCACACTTTCCACATTTTGCTGCACACTGTTAGCAGCCCCTCCCTGCACAATGGGAGAAGCTGACGAGTTTTGCCATATTAATCTTTATATACCTTTATGGTGAACTACAAGTTCAGTTAAGAAAGGGAAAACTGTGTGTGTTCAGCACTGATAATGTAATTATATCAATGACGTCTCACAACCCAGTGAGGTAGACATTGCCCCCATTTCACATATGAAGAAACCAAAGCTTCGAAAGGCATTTGCATGTTTGAACAACAGGAAAATCGCAAGCTTTGAGAGCAGAGTGCCTTCGTGTTTACTCAGCATCCACTGGGGCTGATTTCAAAGGCCTCCTCAATGGCAACTACCAGCTGCCAAAGTTTGCCATTAGGATTTCCTTCTAGCTCTCAGTGAAAATGATGTTACAAGTTATAATAGATAATGCCTATTTTTGTTTCCTAAGAACTTCTTTAATAAGCCAGGAAATTAGTTTAGTTTTTATTTTCATATAAATAACAACTGTAGTTGAGTGCCAATACCATTATGACTGTAGTCCCAGTTTGCTTGGGTCAGATATTATAATCAAGCAAAATGAAATACTGTTTATATTCCCTCAGTTGCAAAACTAAGCCAATTAAGTCACTTGATGGGGTCATTATTCTAATAAGGGCAAGGTCACAGGTCTTGTGCACATGTAGACCAGCGCTGTACCCAGAGATTTTCCTGCTACAAAATGTGTCCATGACTTTGTCCACTTATCTTCTTAACATGTGTCTTTAGGATCTGGTTGAGAGTGTAAATGGCACAGAAAAAAATCATTTCTGTGCATAGGAAATTTAAAGGACATACTCTAAGTTGGTGGTTATTGAGAGAGATTGTTATTGTTTCTTATGTCAGTTTGGCTCATTATAATGTATTCTTTTGCCACAAAACAGTTTCGTTTGTTAAAATAGTCAGTCCTTCATTTACACATCAAGGCAGTTTCCAAACCTGTTGATTATTCCTAAGTAAAATCAGTGCCTACCTATTTTATGGAGAAAAAAAAATATCATTAGATATATTGGGCTGTGAAACAAAAATTTTTAAATATTTTTTACTCTATTCTTTTGTAATGGTAAATGAAGTAAGATGTGCATAAGGAGATATATATATATATAACTTGTTTCATTTAAGTTGAAAGTACACAAAAATACAGGTGCTTTTTATTTCTTTTTGAAGCTTCACAGTGCATCTGAATCTTGTAATTCTCTATCTTGGTTTAGAAGGAACCCTTATGGGGTAAGAGAAGTACACAGGTGAGGGGTGCCGGGTGGCTCAGTCAGTTAAGCATCCAACTCTTAATTTTGGCTCAGGTCATGATCTCAGTCTGTGGGATCAAGCCCTTTGTCAGGCTCTGCACTGACAGCACAGAGCCTGCTTGAGATTTTCCCTTTCTCTCTCTCTCTCTCTCTCTCTCTCTCTGCCCCTCCTCTGCTTACCTTCATTCACTCTCTCTCTTAAAATAAATAATAACTAAATGGGTGATTACTTTTAGAACTCTTTTCTATATACTACTTTCCGTGGGAGATGTGAACGTTATTAAGGCTGCTTTTGTTCTCCATATAACGAACAAGCCAGAAATAATGTGCTGGTTCAGAAGAATCAAAGGTCAGTTTAAAATGCCAGTACCTATTGTTTACTGTGGAAAGTACGACTGGTAAAGCATTTCGAACACTGTGAGCTATTTGATTACGAGGAAGGGGAAGAAGGCCTTTACCACCCCATCAAATTGGAGAAGCATTGCAGTTGTTAATAGTTTTCATACTCCAGTTCATTACAGTTCTTCTCTGGTAAAAATGTGGTTTTTCAAAGTTAAGCAAAATCACTTTGACCAAAAACGACAGCTTCAGGGAATGCAAGTAGAACTATCCGTGAAGGTGGGTCGGAGAACATCATCACGGGGAGGAACTCCAGGGCAGTGAGCAGCAGGGAGCAGGATGCCTGCTTCTAAAAGCATTCCAAGGGAGCGGCTGTGGTGTGTACAGCCAGGATCATTCCGCATCATCATGATCCCAGACGCTTTCATGGCCTCAGTACTGGGAGTGACAGAACCTCTTCACAGGGTAAACCAATAGATCACCGGCAAACGAATGTGTAGGAGAAGAGATTAGAAAACCTCTCCACAAGTTCTAGCCTCAGCAATCAGACAGCACTTAGAAACAAAAGGCATCTGAATCGACAAGGAGGAAGTCAAGCTTTCACTCTTCACAGATGACATGATACTCTATATGGGAAATCCAAAAGATTTACCAAAAAAAAAAAATTGCTAGAACTAATCCAGGAATTCAACAAAGCCACAGGATATAAAATCAACGCACAGAAATCTATTGCAATCCTATATACCAATAATGAAGTAACAGAAAGAGAAATCAAGAAATTGATCCCATTTACAATAGCACCAAAAACCATACAAAGAGGTGAAAAATTTATACACTGAAAACTACAGAGAGCTTATGAAAAAAATTAAAGAAGACAAAAAAAGTGGAAAAGTATTCCATGCTCATGGATCAGAAGAAAAAATACTGTTAAAATGTTGATACAACCCAAAGCAATCTACATGTTCCATGCAATACCTATCAAAATAACACCAGCATTCTTCACAGAGCTAGAACAAACAATCCTAAAATTTGTATGGAACCAGAAAAGACCCTGAATAGCCAAAGCAATCTTGAAAAAGAAAACCAAACCTGGAGGCATCACAATCCCGGACTTCAAGATGTATTACAAAGCTGTAGTCATCAAGACACAATGGTACTGGCACAAAAATAAGACACTTACATCAATGAAACAGAATAAAGAACCCAGAAATGGACCCGTAAACATATGACCAAATAATCTTTGGCAAAGCAGGAAAGAATATCCAATGGAATAGAGTCTCTTCAATAAAAAATAATAAAAATAAAATAAAATAAAAGAGTCTCTTCAAAAAGCAAATTGTATTGGGAAAACTGGACAGCAACATGTAGAAAAATGAACCTCTACAACACCTCTACCATATGTACACCATATGCAAAACTAAATTCAAAATGCATGAAATACCTAAACATAAGAAGCCATCAAAATCCTAGAGGTGAAAGCAGGCAAAAACTTCTTTGACCTCAGCCACGGCAACTTCTTACTCAACACATCTCAGAAGGCAAGGGAAACAAAAGCAAAAATGAACTATTGAGACCTCAGCAAGATAAAAACGTCTGAACAGCAAAGGAAACAATCAGCAGAACTAAAAGGCAAACAATGGAATGGGAGAAGATATTTGCAAATGACATATCAGATAAAGGGTTAATATCCAAATTCTAAAAAGAACTTACTAAACTCAACACCCAAAAAAAATGAATAATCCAGTGAATGAATGGGCAAAAGACATGAATAGACACTTCTCCAAAGAAGACATCCAGATGGCTAACAGACACATGAAAAAAAATGCTCATTGTCGCTCATCACCAGGGGAATACAAATCAAAGCCACAATGAGATACCACCTCACACCTGTCAGAATGGCTAAAATTAACAACTCAGGCAACAACAGATATAGGCGAGGATGCAGAAAAAAAAGGATCTCTTTTGCGCTGCTGGTGAGAATGCAAACTGGTGCAGCCACTCTGGAAAACAGTATGGAGTTTCCTTAAAAAGTTAAAAATAGAACTACCTACAACCCAGCAATTGCACTACTAGGTACTTATCCAAGGGATACAGGGGCACATGCACCCCAACGTTTATAGCAGCGCTATTTGCAATAGCCAACGTATGGAAAGATCCCAAACGTCCATCGACAGATGAATGGATAAAGAAGATGTGTGTATGTATATTTTCCAAAGTACTGCTTCATTGTGCACACTTGGCCTGGTAAGATTGGGAAAAAATAAATTTTGTAGAGTATAAAAGTATTAGAATCAGAAGTGCTCACTGAGCCAAAATGGAAATTAGAAACTACCCCTAAACCTTTTAAAATAAAGTCCTCAAGAGAAAAACATATCAGACCCAACCACTAGTTAGGCAGGGCCTATGATAGATTCAAATCACAGACTTCCTTTCTCTCCTGCCACAAATGTCAGAAACGCTTGGCATCTGAGTGCAGTGCATTTCCCCCCCCTTTCTGAACAGCTCAACTTGGAAAGGTCAGCACATCCCTTTGGGAAAAAATCTTTTCTTATAAATTGGAATGTTTGCACACATAACTGTAGGAAATGTTTAACATTTGCTTTGATGGGACAGCAATTGTTCAATAGGGTAGGATTGTTCTTCTTTTTCCATTTTACTGCCTATTTGTTCATTACAGGCACACAATTACTGAAAACAACTTTGAGTACTTCTTTCTGAGATCAGATCATCCTGTCCACAAAACCAGCCAACGCCTTGGGCTTCCGAAAGGCAAACTATGTTCCATCTTTTATTTACTCCAAGGGACTCATTTGTGAGAGACTGTTCTGAATAAAAGCAGTAATTTTCCACAGACTATACAGGCTGAAACTCTGAAGAAGGGGAGGAAGGGTGGGGAGACAAAAGACAAGGAAAAGAAAAACAGAACTGGTCCAGGATCTTTGCACACATTAGTTTCAGTGTGGCCAGGATACTCAGTGTCCAATGTTTCAGACAAGGTAATTTTGTTTGAATCACTTGGTTTACTTAAGGAGGGGCACAGATCATTATGACAACATAGCAAATCACTGTTCGTGATCAGCTGCCTCCAATTTGATAATCAGCATAAATATTTGTGGTTCATGGAGAATTCTTCACCAGAGCCCATCTTCCCATCCATCTTGAATTGATGAAGAACAGTGCTTTGTGTGTTATACTCGTTTCTGTAGCAACTGTGGATACCAAAAACAATTTTATAATTTTTCTGAAGGTAAAAATGCTTTAATTTGGCAATGACTAAAAATAAACATAGGGAGGGACTGTGAGGAAGGTAGCAGCATCTAGGTATTGGTCTAGGCTGGACTACAGGAAGGGACCTGAGTCAGCGCAGCTCATTCTTTTGGGACACTTCCGATTATTCACCTCCAGAAATAGTTTCCCTTCCATTTTAGCCAAATTCCTCGATGATGTGCTAAGTGCCCCTGTGTGCCCTCAGGCACATGTCTATTTCAGTAGAAGAAATGTTCTACCAGAGACAAACCACCTCTGTCCAGAGGCTTGCCCTACCTTCTAGCCCTTCTCATCTTCTACTTCACTTAATCCTTCTTCTCCTAGGTTATCAATTTCTTTTTCTCCATTTCTCAACTACCAAAAACATACAAACATGTTCTATCTCTTCTCAATATTAAAAAAAAAAACACTTGTAATACCTACCCCCTTGTTACTACCACCGACTTCCCTACTCTTTTTGATAGTAAAACTTATTTTAAAAATTAGCACCCATTGATTTCTACTTTCTCTCTTCCATTCACTCTCCAATCCACTTCAATCTTCTATTTCTTCAAAGAAAACAATCTGGACAGTCACTAAGACTTTTGTCAAAGCCAGTGGGAATGTATCTGTTCTCCTGTTACTCAGCTTCTTGGTTGGATTTCCACAGTTGACCACTCCACTCTTGAAATCGCTCTCTTCTCTTGGTTTTTCCCATTATTACCTTCACCTGCTTTTTCTCCTACTTTTGGGCTGCTTCTTCTCAACCTGGTTTGTTAGTTCTCTATCCTCTATCTGAATGTGGACATGCCCTAGGGCGTGCCTTCTTTCCTTACATTCTCTGGATGATTTTATCCATCTCATCATTTTAAATAGTACGCTGAAGAACCCCAATGTTATAACTCCAGCCCTGATGACTCTTAGGATTTTCAGTCATTTATGAAAGTATGCACTTGACATTTCCACATAGATATTTAATAGACATCTCAAATTTATTCTCCCTAATGTGTTTCCCTTTCCATGCTCAGTAAATGGCACTACCATTGACCCAGGTGCTCCAGAGTCCTCCTTAATTTCTCTCTTCCATAAACTCCACCACTTCTCCTCCTGACATCCAATCTCTCTGCAAATCACCTCAGTTCTAAGTTGTATCTCTATTCAATGTAGTCTCTATATCCACTTCCACCTCCAAGTTGTCATAATCACTCATCTAGACTATTTCATTGGTCTCCACTCCTGCCTGCTTACAGTGCCTTCTGCACAGAGCAGCCATAGTTGAAAGGAAGGAAGGAAGGAAGAAAAGAAAGAAAAGAAAAGAAAGAAAAGAAACAAAAAAACCCAGATTATATCATTGTCCTGTTTAAGGTCCGTTCATACTTTTCACTGCACTGGGACTGAATTCAAACCCACCCTAGCAGGCTTTACATGCCCCCGTATGAACCCGTTTCCCCTCCACTTCTCCAGTCGCCCACTTAACCCCACGTCTTCCTCCATTCCAGCCACCCTGGCCTCCTTGATGCCCCGTCACAGGCCCCCCTTTCTGACTCAGGGCCTTTGCTTTTGTTCTTTTTGCAACACTTTACCCCCATATCTGCACATACCTGGCTCTTTTTAGTCCATTAGTACTAAAGTTATTTCTTCAGAGATTTGTTCCTTGCCTTTATCCCTGTTATTCTTGGTCAAAACACTTTATTTACTTGGAAGTACATACCATTATCTAAAATGATTTTCTTCATTTGTTGGCATCTTCTACGTCTTTCACAGAAAGAACCTAGGCTCCCTGAGGGCAGAAGAAACCTTACCTGTCCCCTTCAGTATTGCTGACTGATCCAGTGAAGTACCCAGGACCCAGGAGTGTTGTTGGGTGAATTCATTCATTCAACATCTATTTTTAGAATCCCTACTAAGCATTCTCTTCTAAGTTCTTGACATACATCTGTGAACAAAACAGAACACAGATCCCTGCCATCAGAGACCTTATGTTTTAGTGGGGGAAATGGGCAATAATCAAAACATAGAAAGTCAAAATATAGTATGTTTAAAGGTGGTAAGTGCTATGGAAGAAGAGCCTCTGGGTGAGAACTTAGGATATTCTCATCTCTGTGTGATAAAGCAGAGAGAACCATTTGCTTTGCAGGAACTTGAAATCCTGGCTTCTAGAGATGAACCATAAGTTGTGAGCACTTTACCTCTTTGAGTTTTCGCTCCCTTATCTGTAAAATAGAACATACCCCACCTTACAAGGAACAGATAAAGTAACAGATCATATATTATCTCATCCCTCCTAGCCACCCAACTTCACCTTATCATTCCAAGGGGAGGAAGCGTGTGGTGCTAGCATGTTCTCCCTCTCTGTATCCCTAACGTGCTTTAAAAAGATCAACCCAAGTCTTTTGAAAATATTCAACACGTCTTAGTGAATAAATATATGAACAAAAAAATGTATCAGTAATTTCAGAGCAATCAAAGCTACATTCAGAAACCGTGCTTTTTAAAAGACAAAGTAGGAAATCCTCACCTTCCTTTAATAGTTATTTTCCTTCTTCCTCATTTCTCAAGTACATTTTTAATAGACCCCTATTGATAAAGAAGAAAAGATCTCTCCATTTAGTCTTTCTTACCATATACAGACGGAAAACCACACAGATAATTGTTTTACAGGAGGATAAAACATTTATTTAAATGGAAACACTAATCTTTATCTTCATCATGCCCAAGTGTGTGGTTACAAACAATTTCCAATAAAACACTATATAATAAGCAAAAAATAAGTTAATACACTGTAAACTTACATACAGTCTCATCAATTAATAGGTTTAGGAACAAACAAGCCATTTTACGACTTTGGAGCTACATTTAGTAAAAAACTGCAAACACTCAAACCTTATCAACCCCAAGTAAGACACTAAGGAGCTATTCAAGACTTCTTCAAACCAATTACACAAGTACACTTTTATTTTTGGTTACAGTCCCCTGCTGTGCACAAGACCATTGGAATGCGGCAACAATTACACATTTTGAAACGGCACAAAGCAAAGCGAGGAGCTAACATGCCAGCCTTACAGAAGCTGTCTTGAAAAGTGCAAACTCTGCATTTTCTCTTCCTGAACCACTAGGATAAGAACGGGTACCTCGGACGACACGGCAGGGTCACGAGCATGCTTTCTCTACCACTGGTGGGACATTCACTTGAACCAGGTCTCCATGCCTTTGAAGATACCTCCAGTTTTCAACAGTGAACAGGCTTCAACTAAATATAGTGCAAATCAAATACCGAGGAGCAAAAACGACAGACTAGAGACCGCCACAGGTCGACCTGCGGGGTCCCCACCTGGCACGACGCCACACGGGACAGGTTGGCACGCGGCAAGGACGACTTGCGCTTAGGTCTGGACGTGGAAGGCGGTGCGGCGGAGCGAGTGCAGGGCGACCACGCAGCAGCCCCGGAGCAAGGCTCCGATGTTGTAGACGGGATCCGTGCCCCCTCTCTGAGTACTGAAGGCCCACAGAACCGTGGGGACCACCGGGGCGGCCACGGCCAGGAGATCCACCAGGAAACTGCGGCTCCAGTACTGCGTCCCGATGCCCGCGAGAGCCAGCGGGCCGACGCCGTCCGGCCTCTCCTCCGCGGGGCCTGCGAAATCCAGCTCTCCCATGGGGCGGGCTGCGGGGGCCCCCGGGTCCAGCGCGGCGGGGGGGGTCTCCACGGGAGACAAAAGGATGGCCGAGTTGGGGTTCCTCGGCGTTAAGTCCACCATGAACGCAGAGACGGAGTCGGGGAAGCTTTCGGTCGAGTCAGCCCCGGAGCCGTCGGGCGACGCCGAGCTCGAGGGCCAGGGGTCCCGGAGCTGGAGCACGTGCTGAATGAGCTCCGAGACCGCGGGGCTGTAGGGCACCACGTCGGTCTGCACGGCTCGCTCCACCAGCGCCCTGCCCGCCTCCGGGCCCGCCGCCAGGGGGAGCCCGTCCCGGGCCTCGGCCGCGGGGGCGGGGAGAAGGGGCTCCGGGGCGCCCGCCTCCGCGGGGGCGGCGGCCACCATCCCATCCAACCAATCTGCGCCGTCGGCCAGACCGTCTGCCGCCGGCGGCTCGCCGTCGGCCCCCTCCTCCGCGCCCCGCTCCTCCGGGGACAGCCCGTCTGCCGTCTTGCCAAAAGGGGTGCCGAGGGGGAAGCTGTTGTCCGGGGAGTCGCACGGGAAGTCCAGGCACAGTTCGTCCCGCAGCGAGCCGCTGTGCGCCATCTCCATGCTCTGCAGCAGGGACTCCAACTTCTTGTTTTGAATGTTGATGTCCACAAAATATTTCTGAATGCCTTTGTCTTTATCAGCCAAGCTGCTCCTCATGGTTTCGATGACCTGTTTGAGCTGCTTGATCTCCTTCCGGGCTTCCTTCAGGGCCAGCTGGGCCTCCACGCGGTGGCACTCCTCCTCGATCCAGTCTTCCCTCATGCGGGCCAGCTGGGACTTCAGCTCCACAATCTCGCCTTCCCTGCGGGGAGAAGACAGGGTCAACTTCCAGCCCAAGCCCAGCGACTCCGACGCACGGAAGCCCCGTGAAACACGGAGGTTCAATCAGTTTTGATTTTTTTTTTCCTTTCACAGGTATTAGCCAGGAACTGCCCACCCCCCCTTAATTGCAAAAATAGCAAAAATGATAACTAGAATCAGAATAAAAAATGTGACTATTGTCTGGTTTCTTTCTGAGCGCTTGCTATCTGTCAGGCAGTGGGGGAGGGGAAAGCATTAGCCTCTGTTTGGCACTTAATATTTGAAATTTTGTTCAAAGAACACATTAGAGATTCTCAGCCTGCTTTTATGTCCATGGACCACCGTCTTCGTGTATCTACACTTTGTGGAAGGAAAGTTCATTTCACTTATAATTACCAAAGACAGGGAAACTGGTAGGTTTTAGGCTTGCAGAATTGTTCTGATCACATTCCAATAATAATTTGAAAAAAAATGTTTTTTATTATAAAATGCTGCATGTTGCAAGGATTTGGTGGAAAGTCAATTATTCCCTCTGTTCTCAGGGGAAAATGCTAGTGGACCCATCCTACACTGAAGAAAATCAATCCCATTTTTTTAGATCCTTCACAGGACCCTGATTTCAAGATCTTTGTTGACGATTCTTCCTGATAATTTCTTCTTAGTCACTGTAAATACAAGTCCTCGTGTTCTCAGTGGATATGAAAACCAGGCACTCAGGATCCTATTTTCATGAAGAGATGTTGTTAATTTTGCTTCTCTAAGTTGAGCCCTGAGTCTTGTTGCCTTCCCATGCTTCCCTGCCATGACCTCTCATACCCTCCCAGAGATTCCTCAAATCACACACAAAGACTTCCAGAAAGTAAGGTCCGACCCGTGCCACCCTGGCCCTGGGCCCTCGGCCACCCGCGTCAGAGCTCCATTCCTCTATCCCAAGAGGTTCCGGGGGAAAATCGTGAAGCAGAATGTCTGGCTAGCCCCCAGATGTCAAAGGTCTTTTCTCTCTGCGATAAGATCTCTTAAGCATGGGCTGTTTTTTTGGTTTTTGTTTTTTACCTTCACACTTAGCCAAGACTAACGAACCTCTTCCTTCAGCACAGAAATAGCTTGCAGGAGTCACAATGCACACGGCCGGCCACGCTCCCGGAGAGATAAACAGGACTCAACTGGGGCCCGTGTGTGACCCTTGTTGCTGCAAGCATGGGATTGTTCCTGCCATTTAAAAATAGCCACGCACACACCCAGCTCTGCATGTCCGAGCTGCACACACCCAGAAGCAGCACAGGGTCCCCTCCAACCTGAGGGGGTCTCCTGCGCTCCTGAAACAGCCACATCATGGAGGAACAGGAAATGGCTCTTGAAAGACTGATTGCGGGAATGTGACAAAAATGAGAAAAAATTTTCTTCTTTCCCGTTTCTCTCTAGTGTGGGTTTGTATTTCATTTTATGGAAAAAGAAACCATCCTCAGTTCAGCGTGCAAGGCAGGCAGATTCACCTGTCATGAAGCCGGCGCTCCGATTCCTTCAGCTTGGTCTTCAGGTGTCTCACCGTGACCTCTTTTTGCTGCAGGGGAGTCAAATACTGCTCTGGGTTTGGGGGTTTGACGCCATGGTTTTCGCCGCAGGACATGTACCTTCCAGACCGCCTGAAACACGCAAGCAATGAAATGTCACTTTTTCTATAAAAAGGAAAGTGGAGGCACGGCAGCTGGGTGCTGGGGTCGAACACCTCCGTGATGCACGGTTCACTTAGGAAGGGGGTTGTAACGCCCCTGCGGGTCAGGACTGCTCCTCGGGAGAGTAGGAGGAGGCTGTTTGTGGAGAGCGTGGACACAGTGGAGAGGGAAGACTTTCTGCGGCTTAAGAATGACCTCACACAAAATACTGCCCGATTGTGCCTGACTGCCGTTCGGAGTAACGCACTGTCAGCGGCCAGCGAGACGGCCTGACTTTCCACACAATGCGTCCCTGCCTAAACAGTCCAATTGTTACCAGCTGAATTCAGATGGCTCCGAAATCAATCCCTGGCAGGAGTGTGCTGATTTGGTGGAAAGTTTCCTTATTCCAAAGGGAAAAGGCCACTCCACCGTCACCGGAGTGTGTGTTTTGTAAGAGGGATGCCCGGTGTTGAAGAAACCTTCCTGAGCTGGAATGTCGGCCCCTCTCAGGCCTGGTCGGGCACTGGGCATCGCTGCTGGAAGACAGCTCAGTAAGGAGCACGGCCATCCAGGGGGACGAAGGCCGCGGGAGGAGGGCCAGCAGCTTCCTCCCCAGTGCTGGAGCCGGTCCCGGCCGCAAGCCTCGCCCTGCTCCCGCTGAACCTGCACTCCATCCAGATGGCCTGTGTCCACCGCCAACCCTCCCGTCCCCCTGTGTGGCCCCTTCGGTTGTGCGGGCCCTTTCTCCTGCCACCTCAGGCCCCCCAGGGACTAATTAATTCCTTGCTTGACTTTCAGATTTCATTTGAATGTCATTTCCTCTGATCTCTCCACTGAGTTAGACCCCCTCCTGACCCCTTACAAACACATGCACCAACAGGCAGAAAAGCCTTAGCCTGTCATTGTCACTAGGTGATCAATGTCTTTGGTATCATCTGGGCAGTTGGCATAGTGTCCACTGTCCCATTCCCGGTGCTTGACACGGTCCCTGGCACAACATGGCACTCAACACACACCTGATACCTGAATGATCACGCAAATGATTCTCTCCTGGGGATCCTCCCACCGCCACGGTGCCCTTCTCCCTCCCTATCCGGCCCCTCCCTGGGCTGCCGAGCCTTCCAGAACTCAGGGCTTGTGCTCTTCCCGCAGCTGCCCGTGAAGGATCAGCTGAGTGTGGGCAGGAAAGAGAAGTGACTTTCTACAGAATAAGGCAGGAGCTCAAGAGTCCCATAACATTTTTTAAGTGTTTAAATTTTTTTTAAGTTGTTTTATTCTGAGAGAGTGAGAGCCTGAGGAGGGGAGGGACAGAGAGAGAGAGAGAAAGAGAGAGAGAGAGAGAGAGAGAGAATCCCAAGCAGGCTCTGTACTGACTGTGTGTAGCCCGATGTGGGACTTGAACTCAGGAACCTGTGAGATCATGACTTGAGCCTAGACCAAGAGCTGGGTGCTTAACTGAGTCACCCAGATAACCCTTCCTTTTTTTAAGTTTTTAAAGGAAACTTACCAAATAGGACAAACTAAGCCCCGTGAACTGGGAGATGAACAGCACTCACCTCATGACCGGGCTGCAGTCACTTCCTTTGTAGGAGCCGGAGTTGCTACTACTTGGCGAAGACGGCGCGTAGCTGGGATGGAGGTTAACGGGACTCAGCTGATTCCTGCACAGCATGGACAGGAAGTCCTTCTCCCGCGGGGAGGGTGGGCTGTTGCCAGACTTGTACGACGAGCCTCCATTACTCCGTCCGTGGGGACCTCGGCTGGGAGAAAAAGCAGAAAAATGTTAAGAAGCGTGGGTCTCCTGTGCTCCGATGCTAACGCTTTACTCCTGCTAAGAGCCAGTTACCACAAGGAAATCCAAGCTTTAGAGTTGAGAGGGGCAATATAATTCCTGTCCTGAGGGGCAGCCTTGTTCCCACCTGCCTGACATTCTCTTCCCTTCCGCCACTAGCACAGGCAACCTCACCCTCTGCTGTTCTTTCAAATAGTTTCTGACCATGAAGCTTGTTTTGAATCAATTCCCAAGGCTTGTTAAGAACACAAACCATGTAAAATACTGATTTGGTTTAGGTTCACTTTAGAGGCTGTTCTGAAGATGTGGTTTTCGCTCCAGTACACCTGTTTCAGCTTAAAAATGTTTGGGTTTTGTTCACGCCAGCGGAAGGAAATGAGGGTGGGTCGTTTGGTCTCAGGGAAAACGGGGCTTCCCCGCAAAGCAGGACAGATAAAGAGCTCATGTAGGTGTATGAAGCCTACGGTTTTAACCACTTATTTTCTTTCCATCTCCAATGACTTCACACAACCTTATCATTTAACCGCTGAAATGTTTTAACGGCTCTCTCTTTGTCGCCGGGCCTGTTATCTTGCTCCCTCAGCAAGGGGGCTGCCCCTAGCTGGAGGGGCCTTTCTAAAACAGAATTGGATATCCCTGCCCTCGAAGCCACTCAGTGGCTCCTGGTGCCTCACGAGGACCAACCCTACTTCCCCATCCGACCAACCCCCTCTTCCCTCCTCCCTCCGTATTCCAGAATACCAAACAACTTACAGTTTCCTGACGATCCATGCTTTCCACCATCTTTATGTTTCGCAAATTATAATTTTCTCTGCCTACAATGCTCTCCCGCTCCCTACCCTAAGCCTTGGGATACTTACAACTTCGAGACTGATGGGAATGCACTTGAAGCAGCCTTCTCTGGATTCTTCCCTCCCTAGCCTCGAGGCTCCCTAGTACTCTGTGCAAACTTCCATCCTGGGGTTTATCACATGAGCTTGACAACTCCCCACTCGTTTGTCCTGCCCACTAGACTAGGGCCTTTTGAGGGCAGGAGCGCAGTCTGTTCTTTTATATCCCCAGGCTTCATGGCACACGCTCGATGCTCCCTAATGACAGCTAGAGTAATTTGGGTTTGAGCCTTAGCAATGCCACTTTTAGGAACTTGGGCAGGTAAGCTACTTAATACATGGGGATCTATAGTAACTTTTGCCTTCTTCACAGAGTCTATGTGAATATCAAATCAAAGAAGACATGTGAGTGCATTTCATAAGATGTTAAGGGCAATTCAGCTAGAGGATATTATTACAGGAAAAACTTGTTTGGACTTCTCTATTAATCTCATTCCAGAGATCTGACACCCACTATATAAGGAAGCATCTTGAGAATGCTGAAATTACTTAAATAGGATAATAGTTCTGTGTCAGAAATATTTCTTGAGGACCTTACAAGCAAACGAAAGAGAACAAGATACGTTTCATCCAGAAGTACTGCTTTTTGACATGCCCTCGTTGCAATTCCGATTTACAGCTGTATGTAACCGATGCCTCCCAATGAGAAACGTGTGTAAAAGGGAGTGTGCGTGTGGGTATACTTGGCCCCAAAACCACACTTACTCAAAATCAAATATAATTTCAACTAGCTGTCAACCCAGTAAATCACACATAAATGAAACATCACCAAATTCTAAAGTTAAAAAGTTCTTTCCTTTCGAAATCATCCAAATGGACTCTGCCTCCTTCTCGTGAGAAGGGAGACACTTTATATGGAACAGATGGGCCGAAGGCTTTGTGACAAGCTGACTCAGCAGCCCAGCGGTGCTGGGCTGAGCAGCAGAAAGAACACGGATGGGCTCTGGCTTGTGTCTGCTTCTCCACACTTCACTTCCGAGTCTACGCCAACCGGCCTGTTTCTCAGTGTGGCCATGAGAAATATGCAGAATTCCCCACTGCGAGTCAGGAGGGACAGTAAGGAGCTAGCCCTAATTTTGACCTGGGGAATTCTCTTCTGAGTCGACCTTCACCCATGACCTTCTGTGCCCTAGCCCTGTTCCAGATGCTTTATGAGCACAGTTTTACATTGATTTTGAGCATCACGCCATAAAGCTGGTATAATTATTACCTCTCATTTACATTCCATGAAGTACGTGAAGTATTCAGTTATGTGAAGTGACTGAAATTCAGGGAAAAATCTGGTCTAAGAACACACAGCCAAAGTAGGATTTAAATACAGATTTTTGAATGCTACAAAATGTCTCCTTCCTACTTTATACAAACAGAATATACTGTTCGGAGCTTGTAAACAGGTATATTGGGTACTGACTATGTATGTGGTTATTGCCTAAAGAATTCACCATTGACCTTTGATTACAGTCACTAAGACACAAATTAAGTTAGATGGGAATTTTTAAGGACTCATCTGGGATGCTGAATAAAGCAAAACCTCTTCAAGTATTAAACATTACTACAGTATAAGATCCTCAAATATATTTCAGGAAATGAGATATTAGACAATAAGAGCTAACTTTATATAAAAAAGAAACTACATGCTTAAAAATATCAGTCTTGGGGGTGCCTAGGTCACTAGTTGGTTAAACATCTGACTTCCGTTCAGGTCATGATCTCACCGTTCTTGAGTTCATGTTCCTATCGGGCTCTGTGCTCTCACATCTTTGGTCTCCCTCCCTCTCTTTCTGTTCCTGCCTCGCTTGTGCGCATGCTCTCTCTCTCTCAAAATTAAATAAACATTAAAAAAATGGAAGCGCTCCTTTAAAAAAAATCAGTCTTGCTCCTTACATTTAGTTCAGTTCACTAACACATATGGGTACAAAGTCATTGCAAAACATTTTCAAAGGAGAGGCTGGAGTTCCATGTGTCTTGGCCTTAAGCAGGCAAAGTGGATGATCCCTTCCTCAGCCCCCCCTAAATCCCTTGGAGTGGCAGACAAGAAAAATGCCCTCTACAAAGAGGAGACAGAATTCTGCTGACCCTGCCCACTTCCTGCATACCTGAATACAGTAAATGGAAAGTGAAGGAAGGGGAGAAAGGGAGAAGGGAAACTCACAAGGGACCCAGGTGAATTTTAATCTGTCCCCCACACGACATTGTCCTTTACTTCAGGATCACATCATCATCATCATCACCATGATCACTGTTTTGGGCTGGATGGTGTCCACCCCCTAAATTCATAATGTTGAAGTCCTACTCCCCAGTATCTAAGAATGTGGCTGTTTTTGGAAATAGGACTTTAGAGAAAGGTAATTAAATTCAATTAAATCCTAATGCAGTTTGACTAGTGTCCTTATAAGAAGAGAAAACTTGGACACAGGCACAGAGAAAGGTTATGTTGAAGAAAGAGAGACAAGATGGCCTTTTAAAAGCCAAGGAGAGAGGTTTCGGGAGAAGCCAATTTTGCTGACACCTTGATCTTGGACCTCTGGCCTCCAGAATTATGAGAAGGTAAATTCCTCTTGTGTGAGCTCCCCAGTCTGTGATACTGTGTGCCGGCAGCCTGAGCGAACTAATATGATCAGTATCACCACCATCATCATCCTCATCATGATGTCCACTAGTATTTTTACCACTAACTAACTAACTAAAATCCATTTGTGACCCTTTCACTAAATTCTGGGCACCATGGTAAGCACTCATATATTATACCTCATTTAACTCAGTGAGGTAGATGTCACTATTAACCCATTTTCCAGAACAGTAAGTTTCCAGGGCTCCTGGGTGGCTCAGTCTGTTAAGCCTCCAGCTTCGGCTCAGGTCAGATCTCATGTTCGTGGGTTTGAGCCCCCCATCAGGCTCTGTGCTGACAGCTAGCTCAGAGCCTGGAGCCTGCTTCCAGTTCTGTGTCTCCTTCTCTCTCTGCCCCTCCCCCTCTCATGCTCTGTCTCTCTCTGTATCAAAAATAAATAAAACATTAAAAAAAAAAAGTTTCAGGGGCCCTGGCTCACTTAGCTAAGTAATAATGGAGGCTAAATTTTGTAAAGCCACGTTTCTCTCTCTGCAAATTCCAAACTTTTTTTTCCTTCTCATTTCTATCTGCCTCTGATCAGATTAGGATTTTATTTTTTATGGTTTTTTTTTACTTTTTTTTTGAGAGACAGACATAGCGTGAGCAGGGGAGGGTCAGAGAGGGAGACACAGATTCTGAAGACAGGCTCCAGGCTCTGAGCTAGCTGTCATCACAGAGCCCGACGGGGGGCCTGAACCCACAAGCCATGAGATTAAGACCTGAGCCGAATTCAGACACTCAATTGACTGAGCCACCCAGGTGCCCCTGATCAGATTAGGATTTCAGTTTAAGACAGAGAATTCTTCAGAAATGTCTGCTGAGTTGACCTTCAGTAAGAAGAGATCATTTGTAAATCTTTTAAGTTTTGTTTTTAAATTTTTTAAGTTTTGTTTTTAAAATCCCCTGTCAAAAATATTCTCACCAACTCCACTTGTTTATTTATCCCACCCCTTCCCCAAATGTTCCTGCTTCCTTCCTCCCAGGAGCTAATTCTCCAAGGAGAAAATTCATTTATTACAGGAGGAGCAAGCCATTTAAGAAGGATCGTAAGCTCTGGTAAAGTCTGGCATGTACACTCGGCCCATCTAGGGGGGCTGCTCTCACCCCAAGGCCCTACGGAGGAACACAGGTACTATGTGGGATGCCCCGCGTGTCCCCTCACAGAAATCTACAGACTGTGCTCAGGGCCTGGGTCAGATAAATAGAAAAAAAACAAGTGAAGATAATAGAACATTGTCGATTCCAATTTTCCATCAATGATACCTGTATCTGATTTGCACATAATTCTATTTAGCTATTTTATGTCTAACATGTCAATTTTTAGTCCCTTGGAGAAACTATGGATTCCAGACTAGACAATTTTCCCTAAGTCACTCAGTATTGTTGACATTACCCTGACATAAACCACAAACACAAACTCTTTTGAAATGCTTCATAAAATTGGCCTCTTCCACAGGCCGCTTCTTTTTTCTTTTGCTCTCTGCTCTTTGATACTCTTGTACCATGCTATGTGCTAATTTTCTTGAATAGCTTAGACAAGTGGGTTGTTCTCAGAGCGCGCCACGTCTGATTTAATACTGAGAATGTTTATATTCATGTTCTATAATCCCAGAGGCACTTTATTTCCAAAATAGATGGTGTTTGGGGTTGGAACAATTGTGCTTTTTCACTGTGGACGTCCCTCTTCTGTTTGTCTGTCTGGCTGCAGCTTTGTTTTTAACATTAAAACTGCACCAGAGAGGGTCTCGGGTCCCTTTATAAACATCGGCTAAGCGTTCTGCTCACCCAAGAGGAACGGAAAATATTTGCTTGCTGAATCCTGGGAATGCAAGTTTCTAGAAATTAGCCACTTTTTCTCCACAAAGAGATCTTGAAAATAATGTGATCCAATGCTCTTTTTACAAACTTGGACATTGTGGCCCAGGACACCCAGTGGCTTGCCCAGAGTCTAGAGACAAATCATCTCCAAGCGTGTTGCTGCTCACGCCACTGAATTGCTCGGGCCCCTAGCTCGGGGCTCACCTTCTCAGAGCGGTCCTGGAGCCGGCCTATTTAAAAGTACCACGTCTCCCATTACTCACAATATCATTTCTCTCTGTGGTTCTAAAAATAATTCTATTATTTATATGTTTATTGTCTTTTGTTCCTCTTACTAGAATGAATATCATTTCCATGGCGTTTTGTTTACCGCCGTATCTCCAGAACCTGTCTCATAGTAGATGCTCAATAAATACTTGTGGAATGAATAAAGTCACTGACAGAAGGAGACAGTCCCGGGGCTTATGACCTTTCCCACCAACTGTCTTGATTTCCCACAGTTCCTTTCTTCCCCCAATCCAAATAACATCCATGGCGAACATCTGTTGATTCTTGGTATGTTCTAAGCACTGACCCCACACTATCCGTGTATTGACTAATTTAATCCTAATAAACCCTATGACGTGGGTATGACTATAGGCCTCTTTTACAGATGAGAAAACTGAGGCACAGAGAAGTTAAGCAACTTGCTCAGGGCCACAGAGCATACAGATTGTGGAGCTGGCATCTGAACTCAGGCAGCCTGGCTCCAGAGCCCACACAATTAGCTATTCTGCTCTAATGCCTCTTATGGTGGTAGCCACCCATAACCAATGTTGGGAGTAGTCAGGGGCCACTATGTTTCTCTCAAAAGATAAAAAAAGACAGACTCAGCTAGGGGAAAGAAAGCATGAAGTCAGAGGCTTCACGGCCGAGAGACAACAGAGTCATGACAGAGAGGGCAGGTAGGAGGTGGATGCCAGCCAAGGACACAGGTGAGCGAGGGAAAGGGAAGGGAGAGAAGGAGGAGTGGACACACAGCCAAGGGCCAGAGGACAGACAGCCACCGGGCAGACACAGGCTGGCCAAGCCCTGTGACCACAGTTGGTAAGAGAGGGGCAAGTTCCAATTTCAACCCGTTATAAAAAACAAAACCTACTCACTGAATAATGACAAAATCATGAACGGACAGTAATCCAGGTGGCTCCATAGAAACACAGAGTACAGGTGAGTCACCTGTGTAGAGCAGCTTAGTAATTACAGAGCAGGAGACGGTGCCTACTTGCGTGAAAAGGAGGACCGCTTGCTTCCCGCGGCAGACATATGGACCTCAGGAGCGGAAATGCTGCCCGTGCTGCTGGAGGAGCTAAAGTCAGCTTCGCTACCTGCAAAACAACAGGGAGTGAGACAGGAGCACGAAGGAAAGGAAACCTGAGAACGCGCTGGCCAGCGTCCTGCCTCGCGGCCGGCTCCGGCTCCTGCACGCTCGAGCTCAGCCAGTGGCAGGATTCCAGAGCTTCTAGGCTCCCAGCCTTGTCCCCAAGGCAAACAAGAGAAGGTGGTGCAAGTACATCGACATCATTTCACAAACACAGCTTAGAAGCACGGGGAAGCCAGTGTCTTCCTACCAGCCGCCACTCAGCTGACTGTCAACAGTGACCCAAGGTTGGGCAGAGACGCACATCCCTTCCTGTGTGGGGGGCAGTCCTCGACGACATCCACAAGCCCAAACTTTAGGCAGAGTGAAAAGCAGACTTGTCAGTCCCAGAGGAGTTTTTTTCAGGAGAGTTTATCTTTGGGCTTTTGCGGTCGGCTAGCCATACTTGAATCTGGCACTTTAGGGTCTGGGGAGAGTCAGCCGGTTTAGAAGCCGTTGGGAAGAAAGCCTGGGCCCAGATAACTGCTTGAACGGGTACTATCTGCTTCGCGACTCTCTGACTCCAGCTGCTGTTTTTCTATTAAGAGCTTTTCTAACAAAAAGCAGAAATGGAACATTTCCAAACAGAATGAAGAAAGTTCACGGTGACAGTGATGGAAACTGGATTAGACTGATAGGTGAAGTTTTACTTGTGGGAGGGGGGGCCGGTAGGGGGATTGTTCATTAGTTTACATCATACATTCCGTTTTGAGTACAGACTGCAGTTCAGTACGTAACTAGAAACATACTGTGTGGCAGAATAATCAATACAAAGTCATTTCTAACAAAAAATACATAGTTCTGGAATAGTAATAATGGAAATATTCCATGGATTGCCTGGGGAAGTGAAAGAGAGTGAAAGATGCAAAAGAGAAGAAGTGGGAAGAAGAAAGAGAGGATTAAAAAAAAAAGATAATGTTCCATCTGCTTTTGGAAAATAAATCTAGGGATACAACTTTATTTGATCTTATCTCTCAACTCCTACAACACAGTCATTTGGTGACTCTCTGGTCTAGAACCCAGAGCCAACTCACATTTCTGAGTTGAGGAAAATATGAATCATCTAAATCCTTTGAGATTCTAACAACAATTATCATCACAATAATAACACAAGGCCCTACAGGAGATGTTTTCTATTTTTTGTGTCTGTTAATCTTGACAACTCTACAAAGCAGACATTTATCTCACTACTACTGAAGAAGTCAAAGCTGATTTGTCCAAGGCTTGTGGGGGACAAATCCTGGCCAGGACCAAGTGCCCCTGCCACTTCTCCATACCAGGCTTTATCCTCAGGAAGGCAGTAGGAAGGAGGAGGGCCAGGGAGATTCCTGGGTAAACTATATACTATCACCTCCCTAACTGACAAAATGACCCACTGGTACAAGACACAGCCAGACTGGTCCACTGGTGAACAATCCCTCTCACTGAGGAGTTGTGTTAGTTTTTCCAGGCAATGGCAAGACAGAGAGAGAAAAGAGAGAAAAATCCCTTTCCTGGCTTCCAGGACCTCTCATGAAGTTCAGCCTCTTCTGAGAAAGAGACCAAGAAGGGCCTCTTTGCACAGGTGACAGCAGTGAATCCCAGTTCCCAGCAGAATTCTGGGAGAACTAGGGTGACAATTTATCAGGACTGAGACTGGCTATTCCTTCTGGATTTCAGAGACTTTGTCTAACGTTGTAATGAGTTCCCCAAATGTAATTAGTTGCCTCTGAGTAATGCACTGGCTAAACGAGTATTTTATAATCTCAAGGATTCATGACTGGTAGTGCTATCCAGCAATATGCTAGCCCTGATGGCCTTAATCAACCAGCCTTATCTGCTAGTCAATTATCAGGTCGGTTATTAACCAATAAAGGCAGACAATTTTCAAAAACAGATCCTGTGGTTCCAGCCACCAGGTCTGAGATATTATTTTCTATCATAAGATTATGACTCTGAAACACCCCAATTTTCATTTCTTAAAAAACACACAAACCAATTATAATTTAACTGCCTGAATAATAAGAGAAATTCTAGAACAAAAACAGACATCTGCTGAATATCCACTGTTTCCTCCGGATGCCTTTGCTCTTTGGTAATTATGTACTCTGAACTGAAGGGACAACTCTGTTCTACACTTTATTGCTATTGGAACTCAATATATTGACTCTTAGGGATGGGCAAGGCCCAAAGTCACTTTTTTCATATACTTCTCTAACGTACCTTCTGCACTCTGGAAGAAGTTGGAAGACTCATTCGGAGTACCCAGCGGCTGCATTCAGACTGAGTAATATGATCTAGAAAAATGTCTATGCTACTTACACCATTTCAGTTTGCTATTTTTAAAAATACATTTCCAGTTTGGTTAATGCAACATAAAGTCAATGCACTCTTTTGAAGGGATACACAGAAAGGTCAATTTTATGACATCATCTGATATACATTTACGAAGCAAGACAAATAAGAGGAAGACTGGAGTCCTGAACCGCCCCCCCCCCCATTTTTCTACTAGCTGCCAACAAAGACATAAGGAAGGAGAGGCATTCTGTTCATTTCCTTTAAACTTGTATGCAACTAGGTTATTGCTTTGGGCGCTGCAGTTCAATGCTCCTCTGTATTATTAAAAATCATACAAAGAGAGTACCTAACCTAAAAACACAGGCCCTGAGTCAGACAGCCCAGGGTCAAATACCATCTCTACAGGTTACTTTAGGCAAATTACTTCACCTCTCTGTGCTTCAGTCTCTAAGTCTGTTAAACGGAGATGGTAATCATGGCCTCTGCCTCTTAAGGGTTACTGTAAGCAATGAATGTGTGTATACATACAAACACACACCCACACATACATACATACATACCTATATATGCGTGTGTGTGTGTGTGTATGTATATGGTAAGATCTCAATAAGTGTTAGCCTATTGCTCTTCTTTAAAAGGACAATTTTTGGGGTGCCTGGTAGCTCAGTCGGTTAAGCATCCGGCTTCGGCTCAGGTCATAATCTCGTGGTTCATGGGTTCGAGCCCCGCATCGGGCTCTGTGCTGACAGCTAGCTCAGAGCCTGGAGTCTCCTTCGGATTCTGTGTCTCACTCTCTCTCTGACTCTCCCTGCTCGGATTCTGTCTCTCTCTCTCAAAAATAAATTTAAAAAAACATAAAAAAAATAAAAGGACAATTTTAATTGCACGTTTCCTTTGTAGAAAATAACAATGATCCATAGGACAAAATGTAGTCTATTATTCCAGCACCAAAAAAATAACTATAGTTAACCTTTCAGTATATAACTATTCAGTATTCCTAGTAAATACATTAACCTAATTGCTTTTCTTTTAATATGTGACTATCTTTAAAACACACTA
>NC_043714.1:51023977-51078682 GCF_006229205.1 Suricata suricatta
TGTGTCCCACAGTGGAAACATCTCGAAGACCAGTTGCTAGATAAGAAAAACAAGATAGAGGGGCACCTGGGTGGCTTAGTTGATTAATTGTCTGACTTTTGGTTTTGGCTCAGGTCATGATCTCCTGGTTGGTGGGTTCAAGGACGGGTCTGGCTCCACACTGACAGCACGGAGCCTACTTGGGTTTCTCTCTTTCCCCCTCTCTCTGCCTTTCCCACATTCTCTTTCTCTCTCAAAATAAATAAATAAACTTTAAGAAAAAAAGAGAGAAGAAAACCAAGAAGCAGAATAGTGAGTGTGGCATACCTGCTTTTCATAAACAAATCTTGGAATAATACATAACTGGCTACATGCATAGAACATTTTTATTGAGGGATAAAAAAGATCAGTTAATAGTGGTGTCTCTTGGGAATGGGACTGTGGGGATCTAAAAAGACTCTTATTTTCATTTTATATCTTTCTGAGCTATTTGGCTGTTCTAACCATGTGCAATCACTCTTCAAAAAAGTCGGAGGCATTACAGTTTTGGACAATTTACTTTTCCTTTGAAAAAATCTAATTTTTTCTAAAGAAAAAGCATTTTATCATAAAAGCAGTCACACCATTTATTATAGTATTAAGAGGGCCCTGGAGTGCAGTCACTTGGGTTTGAATAATGCCTCTTCTCCTAACTCTGTAAAGCCTTAAGCAAATCATTCACCCTCTCTCTGACTTAGATGTGTCATCTGTGAAATGGAGATGAAGATATTAATAGTAAGTATTGTTAAAGGATTGCAGGAATTAGGTGAAGCATACAGAGAAGTTAGAACAGTGCTTGGCACATGGCAAGCACTCCGTATATGTTAGCTATTATTATTTCTAGTTGGAACTACTGGAACAGTGGCTTGAAGACCAGGAGAGAGCTTTTTAAACATCTTTCCCTTAAAAAGCCCCACAATAGGAAATGCCTTCTCCTACTTAAGTCAAACGTTTGTATTTATTTATTTAATCTTTATTTTTGAAAGACAGAGACAGAGCGTGAGCAGGGGAGGGGCAGAGAGAGAGATACACACACAGAATCCGAAGCAGGCTCCAGGTTCTGAGCTGTCAGCACGGAGCCCGATGAGGGGTTCGAACTCATGAACCACGAGATCATAACCTGAGCTGAAGCTGGACACTTAACCTACTGAGCCACCCAGGCCCCCTTTTAAGTCAAATATTTTTGTAATCACTCTTCATAAAAGGTGGTTTTCCTTTAGCCATTTGTCAGTGGAGAATATGTTTCTATTTTTTACTATGTGTGTGTATGCGTGTGCATGTATAACAGAGTATGTCTAAAAAAATCTGCGGTCCTAAAACAAACTCCCTATCGTCTCCTCCAAAAATCTCTAGAGTTGCTCCCAAGTTAGAACCCTGCCTTCAGGAAGCCCCCAGGAAAACGCACATTGGTTTACTGAGCTCTTCTCGCCAGAGGCCAGTCCCCTGAGCCTGGTAGCTTTCAGGTCGGAGAAAGGGAGGGAAGGAGCATGAGAAAGGAGGCCCAGGAGGGTCGCAGACAGCGCCACCTGTTCACCCCCTTATCTGGGGCTGGCTCAGCCACTTGTCTTGGCAGAAATACAGCAAATACACCTGCTGACCAAGATGGTGGATGAAAGAAGTGATAAACATAGAGGGTGTAAAGAAAGTTCAAGAAGCAGGAGGAAGTGAACATTTCTGACAGGAACTCAGGATAAATACATCTAGTCTCCCTGGCTTCACCCCCAGGGAAAATTAAGTCTATGTATTGACCAACCTGAGTAAACTACAGGAAGGACAACACGTACTGTTGGGTTTTGTGAATGACCACCCCGCTTCCCTGGGCCTGTGCTCTTCATTAGTCATAAGTAAATATGTGCCCTTTTAATTTACCAGAGATGGCCAAGCAGAGACCGCGAGACAAGAGATCCATCAGCTCAATCCAAGGCCAATCAGATGTCTCTGGGATCCTCTATCGCCACTTCCATGCACTACCCAGCATCACCAGAAGGAGGCACCAGCCTGCAAAGTCACACACCAACAAGCGCTACCTAAAGAAGGCACTATAACAGCCTGACTTTCCATGTGTATGTATCTATTATGTATGTATACATATATATGTACAAGTATATGTATGTGTGTGTATATACAAATAGATTAATTTATTTGACAAAAATTTATTGAGCATCTCCCATGTGTTATGTGTCAGGCCCTGCTCTAGATAGATAGCAGTTCCTATCTTGCAAGGTTGTTGTGAAGTTGAAATAAATGAAAGCTGAAATGCATGGGACATGCTTGACAGGCTTGTAAATATTCATTTGATAATTGTTATTAATAATGCACTGATTCCTAAACCTTACTGTACCTAACGGTCATTGGAAAGCTGAATAATAGTGTAGATTTCTGGGTAATCCAGTTCAGGTCTGGAGGGAATCCAGGAATCTGCACTTTCAATATATGTCAGACGACTGTGCAGCCGGTGGTCATAGACCACACTGAAGAGGAGAGCTCCAAAGACAAAGAGCACACGAACTCTCTCTCCAGGTGCAGTCAGACTGCAAAGACTTTCTTCAATGGGAAGTTGAAGGTAAGTGAGCAGAAGTCAAGGTGGACTAGCTGCCAACAGGAGGAGCTGATTCAAAGACAAAGTGCCCAGAAGAGAAGGGTCTAACTTCCAGAGCGGCTTGAGCCCTCACAGCTCCCCGGAAGCACCTTCCTGGGCTAAATCCATCTGTAGAGGGTGGGAAGGGGAGACAGGGGCAGAGAGAAGGCACACATTCAAAACCTGGTCCAGGTCCAGCCAAACTCACGCGTACACATGTTGGTTCGCAAAGCTGGTGGGGTAGTTAGCAGTTGGTCCATGATTTGAAGTCTTCATAATTTCATTTGAAAGAGGAAGGACTGCCCAGCTTCGAGCTGGGGGTGTCAAATACCATTCAGCAGAGAGAATAACTTCACAATCTGGCAAACTCTCCATCTGGGTTATCCCTTCAGCCCTAACTTGCTGCCTTCAGTGTGGCCGACGCGGCCGAGGCTGACACGCTGAAAGGCACCGAACAAACCGCATAGTCAACACGTCATCTTCCACGCTGAATCAGCGTCGGACACGAACCCGTCGGCAGGTGAGCTCAGGGCAACCGTCCCCCACGGCCTTCCACTGAACAGGTCTGGGAAGGGTTATATCCGTTGTGGCCAGGAAGGGCTTTCATCCTAACTGATTATTTTGGGAGCCTGGTAATAACGAAAGCAAATCCTCCCTGAAGAATTTTCCAGACTCTTGCATGTTCCTTATCTTTAACTTCTTGTCAAATTCACAAAACTGAACGGACTTTCTGCCCCTTTAAAAAAGCTAGCTGGAGAGCCTGCTGCTTCTGTTTAAGGAGAAGTGTTTATCCAGTGTTTACCAAAAGGAGGTGTCTGCCTTGGCAGGAACACCTCAGTCCGGGGGGAAAAGCAGCCTGGAGGGGCCTGGGGGGGAGCAGGGTAGGGAGTCACTACAGAGGGAGGTAGCAGCGGAGGGAGGAGGCCTGGGCGAGAGAAAATGCTGACGGACAGAAGTCAGGGCAGGGCTAGGACTGAGGTCTGTGACTTTAAGTCCAGCATGTCAGAGAAAGGGAGAGGACGGTGCTCTTATTTGAAGTCACCTCATTTTCTGCTCTCGATGAAGTGGTGTTGTCAGCAGGCAGTTCGAGACCATGAATGGAACAAAAACACCCACTTGCTAAGAGATGACAGAATTTACTAATCACGGCAGTGACCTGCAACAACACTCTAAATCACAGTGTTTCATTCTGTTCTGTTTTTTTTTTTTTAAACTTCACTTTTGTCGTAAGCAAGCACTTAACTCTCTTTAAGATCTAGGGGCGCCTGGGGTGCTTGGGGGGTTCAATCAGTTAAGCTTCAGACTTTAGCTCAGGTCATGATCTCAACAGTTTGTGAGTTTGAGCTCTGGGTTGGGTTCTGTGTGACAGCTCAGAGCCTGGAGCCTGCTTCGTTTGGATTCTGTCTCCCTCTCTTTCTTCCCCTCCCCCACGCACACTCTGTCTTTCTCAAAATAAAAAAATAAACTTTAATAAAAATTTTTAAAAAAGACTCTCAAATCTAACAGCCTTGACTGCCTCCCTCTATTCTTGCCACCCCGGGTGACAGACAGATACCAGGTCACACCACACAGTTCATGTTCTGCAGGCCCCGCCCTCCTGTGACTGGGGCCTCACCTCCAGGGGTGCCACAATCCACATCTACACTGAAGTTGCCTCTGGATCTCAGCCCACTCCCTTGACTTTCTCGGCAGCACTGAGCTTCCCCTTCCCTGCGCTGGAACAGTCTGCCAGAGTCACATCACGACCTTGTCAGCACCAGTCATGCTCCACGTCTAACATCTTAATGTCCTTTCCTCTTGGTTCATGAATGACGTATCCCCTTCTCCGTTTCTCTCTTGCATTTTCAATCTCTGTGCAGTTGTTTCTCTCTGCTTTTTATGAAGTGATATGGTTTAGTAGTTTCATTACTAGCTGTGTGACCTTGGCAAAGGCATGTACCTCTCTGTGCATCACTTTCTTCTATGAAAAAAAAAAGACAACAGCAACTATCTCATAGCATTGTTGAAAAGATTAGGTAAGTTAATATATGAAAAAATATTGCCTGGCACTCACTTTAAAATACTGCCCTTATTTTTATTTTTCTTCTAATGATTACCTGCCCTGAACCATATCTTGCTCCCAACACCCTATAAGACCAAAATCAGGGGAAGGGACTTGGAGCAGGAACCAGGAGTGAAGTGAGGCTGTCATGTGAGGTGTGAGGAGCAAACCAAAATCAGCACGAAAATAAACACATGGAAGATGGTTCCGAGAGGGAGTGGGAAGGATTCCTCCTCCTCCATTTAGATTATAAATCCACAAGTGAATCCTCAGATCTGGGCTCCATCGGCTGACCTCTCCAATTTCACATGAGAGCCTGAAGCACAGGGAACAAGAGAGAACCAACTAGTGAACCTTCTCCTAGAGGGTGTGGGTCACAGGCATGGTGGGAGGCACCATCTCCATAGAGGCGGGATGTCATTAGCTCATATCTGAATGCCCACAGCTCTTGGTGCACCTAGGAAATGTCAGGCTGAGACACGGATCCTGGTGTCAGAGGCAAATGCCTCAGGAGGGAGCTCAACTTAGGTTCTAAAAGAGGTCAACAAAGAGAAATACCATTTCCTACTGGAAAAACTAAGATTCCCTGGAAGAGGCTCACTGAACTAGCTAGCTTTCAAAACTCCCCGTGACCAATCAAGCCCGTAGCACGGGGAGCCGTGGAGACAGTCCTGCAGGGTGAAGGGAACAGCATCCGAGGGAAGTAGCACTGGAGGGAAAGCAATAGCAAGGAAATGAGGCAAAAAAGGCAATTGAGAGGCAAGTTCATTAACATCCTCGTGAGACACAGGCCCCCAGATTTGTGTCTGTTAACAAGCTTCTCATACTGGACATGGTCTTTTTCATTTTCTAAAATCTCTACCTTTGCTTCTCTGAGAAAAAAGTAGACATGTTACCTTTCTTCAGGAGGTAGACATCAGAGAAAAGGAACCACATGTTTTTCCTACCCCAGTGATCTGATAGCCGTGGTCTTGTCTGAATGACTCTGCTGGTGATCTTCGGTGGCCTACTCATACCCTCCCTCAGTGACCTTCATTTATAAAGAACCAAATGGACCAAATGACAGGAGAGGTGGGAGAAAGGGGCGAAGCCTTCAGGCCACAGTGCTGTGTGGGAACCAAGAATGGCCTGCAGAGTGATATTTCACTATTTTCGTTGCAACCTAGAAATCTATTTCCTCACTCCTCCTCCTCTTTTAAAAACGAGTCACCGATGTGCAGAACTGGATTAATCAGACTTCTTGGATCTTGGCACCCTCTCATCATTGGTCCATGCAAGGCTATCTTTATTTTATTTCTTTGCTGACTTGTTTATATGAACCAGTATTTATGTTTATTTTAGTATTTATTTATTATATTTATGTTTTTATTTTCTTTATATTTCACATAAATAATCAATGAGAAACCACCATCCATCACAAAAACTAAAACATCCACGCTAACTTGTATCTACCTCCTCATCCTACACCCTGTTCACCATTTCCTTCCTTTCATTTTTACAAAGAATTATCACATCTATCAGTATTCCGAAAAAGCAGATTCTTTTTTGTTCTCTGCCTTGCCTATCTTTCACTTTCACGACAGACTACCATGTATTTATAATCTTTGGGGACAATTTTCATTTGAAATCATATTGCTAAGATTTTCCATATATCTATCTGCAGTGCATTTGACTGGTATGTAATATTCCATTATATGACTCATACCATCATTTATTTCTTCGTTCTCCTGATGATGAGAAAATGAACTGGGTTTATTCCAGTTACTCATCTAGCCAGTTTCCATACTGATAAATAACTATGTGTATTTCCAGAGGCACGAGTCTCCCTAAGGAAAAAACCCAAAGAGCAAATCCACTTTTATGTAATACATCCCACAGATGAAAAGAAAAATCTGCGGATCATCTGTCTTTCCATACTTTTCCCTCTCACTGCCACGGAGAATCGACAGTTAAAGTAAAACTAAAATGTCTACCTTCCCCTATCCCAATTTTAAGATCCAACATGCCTGAGATGATCCTTCAATCTTGGGTCATTCTGACCCTGAGAAGCCTTAAAAGATCAGAGATTACATGATGTCATCTTGGGTTTTGCTTAGGTTACTCCATGACCTTGCCCCTTAGTCTCATCAATAAGACCAGCCCATGACCATGAGAAGCCCCCCAGAGTTACTAGACTATGATAACCTCACGGAGGGACAAAATCCTTGCTCAATGGTGCTGTCTTAACACAGCCCAGAACTTGGCAAACTGCCTACCTCTAATGCCAAACACTGGTTTTGAGTCACAGGTAAGGGAATTATGTGGGTTTTAACCAGGCCCCGCTGTTTTGGAGAAGGGGAAGAGACTGTGTAAAAGTTTCTACATCAGAAAGCAACCTCCCTGCTTTGGAAATGTTAAAGATAAAGTAAAGTTTTTTATATTTTGATTTACATCTAACCATCTCCACTTCAGAGTCGACGGTTTGTCACTTCCAAGTGTCTTTGTGAAGTTAAATAACCAGGTCTGTGGAGCGGGTCAGGCAATCATACGGTAGATTTTTAACCATCCTCTGCTCCTGAATTCACTACAATCATCTTCTTATTCCTCAGAGATGGTGGTTCTCAAAGTTTGGTCCCCAATCAGCAGAGTGGCACCTGGGACCTTGTTAGAAATGCCCATTTTCAGACCACATCCCAGACCTACTGAGGCCAGGGGTGGGACCCAGTAATCTCAGTGTTAACAAGTCGTTAAGGTAGCTGAACCCTCAAGCTGGAGAAGCCCTGCTCTCAGAGACCCTGACGGGAGTCCCCTCCAAGACCGCTGGCATAGCTCCGGAAGGGCTGCCTCTGGGAAGCGGAGCACAGGCTGGACTGTGATTTAAAATAGAGCTGTCCACCACAGGATTCAGGTCGGTAATCCATTTCTACACATTTCACATTCAAGAGGAGCCCCTTTCTTAATTAACTTGTCATAAATCTGCGTGTTACTAACCATTCTTCACTTAACTGACAAGACAGACCTAAGACCGGTAGATAAGAGCGGTGTCTAGCTTTGGATGGTCCGAGTTCAAATATCTGATCCTTTATTGAATGACAATGTGACCGCAGGCAATCACTTACTCTCTCCACATCTCAGCTTCCTCACTCCAAAAACGGATCAAGCAGCCTATTTGATGGGATCATTGTGAGAATTTAAGGACAGACAGCTGTCCTTAAGGACACAGCTCATAAATGGTGAAGCTGGGATTTGAAACAAGGTATATTGGCTTGAGAAAGTCACAATAAAAAGTGCATCAAAATATGCCTTAAACACTAAGAATGCACGCCTGCATGGAAGTCCAAGGGTTGGGGAAATATTGTTTTTCCCGTAAATGTCTGTTTGCTCGCTCTTGCAAAGGGCATGCTGAAACCTTTGAAAATTCATTTACAATCTGCAGCAGGGGTTTTAACAAGATTATGGCCACTCTGGCTCTGCATACCTTTTGGAGCAAACAGCAGCAAGAAGACAGCCTTTTTTTGTTTTTTTTTTAGCACATTAACCCTAGGGGCTGAGCCATTCACGCATTTTCAACAGAGATAACGGGATTGAATCTTCATTCCTAAATGAAAAGTGAACATACTATGAATACACTTAAAAGAAGCCATGTCATTTTAAAACATCTAATAGAAAGAGGTTCTCCATGGTGTGGTCTGAGAACCATCCGCATCCATGTCACCTACACTGTTTGCTAAAAATACACACTGACTCCCATAAATCCACATTTTTAGTAACTGTTCACGTGATCTTTCACACACTCAAGTTTGAAAACCACTATCATCAATGGCTCTTGTTTTTAATATTTAACTGCCAGCCACCTGCTCCTATCTGTCTGTTTAGTGACTCTGCACTCTGTCTGCTTCTTCCCATCCGGAATGCTCCACCCCAGACCATCAGCATTTCTCGGCCAGAATTACTGAAACAGCCACACACTACGTCCCAACGGCTCGTGGTGGCCCTGAACACTCCATCTCCTACGTGGTCCCAGAGTATAAATCTCATTAGGTGACTCCTCTGTTGAAACCCTCTACTGGCACCTCACGTCCTTAAGATCAAGTCCAAATGCATGATTTACAAGCCCTTTACAACCTCCTTGGCCGCCACTGCACCGTGGCCGGTGCAACCACCACCAGTTCCCGCAGGCAGCCCAGCACTCCGTAGGCTCCCAGCTTCCACACAGGCTGTTCCCTCTACCTGGGTTATTTTCCTGTCCCTCTGGGCCTGGCTAACTACTACCTGTTATTCAGGTCTCTGGCCTTCTAACCTTCAGGAAGGGCCCCTCCTTCATGCTCTCACCCTACCCGGAATTTAAGAAGCATTTATCACACTGCACTACAATGCCTGCTTACAATTTCCCAGCATGTCATCAGCTCCTTGGCACTTTTTTTTTTCAACGTTTATTTATTTATTTGAGAGGTAGGGGGAGGGGCAGAGAGAGAGGAGGGAGAGAATCCCAAGCAGGCTCCGTGCTGTCAGAGCAGAGCTCGAGGAGGACTTGATGCAGGGCTCCACCCCATGAACTGTGAGATCATGATCTGAGCTGAAATCAAGAGTCAGAGGCTTAACTAACCCAGTTGGCCCTCCTTGAAGGCTTAAAACAATTTTTTTAATGTTTATTTATTATGAGACAGAGAGAAACAGAGCATGAGTAGGGGAGGGGCAGAAAGAGAGAGAGACACAGAATCTGAAGCAGGCTTCAGGCTCCAAGCTGTCAGCTCAGAGCCCAATGCGGGGCTCAAACCCATGAACCATGAGATCATGACCTGAGCTGAAGTCGGCCACTTGGCCGCTTAATCGACTGAGCCACCCATGCGCCCCTGAAGGCTGTTGTTCATCACTGTGGCCCATGTGTAGTGCAGCCGTTAGCACACAGTAGGTGCTGTTGCCTGGACAGATTTAAAGGTTCTCCACCCTCAGCACTCAGCAATGGCTCCTGGAAAGGCTCTCTGAGTTACCTTCCTCTTTCTCTCCCTTCAGTTGGATTGACAGACTACTATTATTTACAATTAGGATAAATATTCCCTCCACTCCTATCTCCAACCCATATGCCAAAATCTCTTAAAAGTCAAGTTTTTGGTTCAAAACTTGGCCTGAAAAAATCATGCAGCCTAGGAAGACCTCTGTCTTATTCATCCCTGTCTCCCCAGGGCCAAGCACAGGGCCTGGCATGTACAGTGGGCTCCGAAAAATATTTATTGAATGAGGGGGAAACGGTACTGGAAGAACTTATAGATCTGACTGAAATAACACCACTATTCTTTAAATGTTTATTTATTTTTGAGAGAGTGAGAGAGAGAGTAATCAGGGGAGGGACAGAGAGAGAGGTGGCCAGAGGATCTGAAGGAGGTACCACGTTGACAGCAGAGAGCTGATGTGAGGCTCAAACCCATGAACTGTGAAATCATGACCTCAGCCGAAGTCAGAGCTTTACCGACTGAGTCACCCAGGTGCTGCCCCCTCCCCCTCACTAATTTTTGAGAAATCACAAAGGAAGAGAAGGAACAGGCTGAAGATAAACAAAAACTATACAGGTATTCAAAGCAGAGAAAAAGATAAATTCTGAAAATCATAAACTGCCAATTTGGGTGTTGACCTGCAGTAAAACCGTAGAGGCAAGTAGGAATCAGCAAGTGTTCACGAAGAACCAGATATGAAACACAGTTCTCACTTCCCTTTCTGACGAAATTAGGCCTGCAGGTTGCCACAGAAATCACATTGTGGAATCCAGTAGACATTTATTCAAACACTTAGGACAGTCTTCCGAAGAAGGCAGACATGTGCACTGGGTGATGGCACCTTCCAGTACCCAAAGGACGTTGACTAATGGGTTGTGGGTCAACCTCGAGGGAAATCTCCAGTGATGTGTCATCTAACTCTGCCCTTGACCTTAACCTACTTAACATGCTTTATCAGTGACATGCATGAAAACAGGAAAGGTATGATGTTGACGGCAGACTACAGATGACACAGGCCTTGAAGGGATAACCCATTCAAGGAAGGACAGTCAGATACTAATGTTACCAGCTGCTGTGAACTAAAAGCTGACTGTGATAGAAACTCCACGTCTGCCATTTCCTTTCATTCTTCGTCTCAAAAACACTCAGGTTGTAGATGCGGAAATGGAGGTTCTGAGTGGGATGAGATTTGCCCCAAGCCATGAGTTACCTAAACAGCAGACCCGGTTGTCTGACTACAGAATCTGTTTTCTTTTCCACCCTCTCTGCTTGGAACCTTGAGACCAGAATTCAAAAAGATATAAGAACTGGAAACCAAGATGATAACTTCAATTTAGTCTATTTCAAATATGCAATAAACCTTGCACATGATAAGGCTTTGGGAGTGGAGGTTGGGGAGGGGAGCCCGGAGAAGGAGAATTCCAGGGCCACACAAACAACTAGCAAGTGAGAGGACAAGATGAGTGCAATACAGAACCGAGAGGCCCCGAGGGAAGACAGAGTAAGAAGAAATGCTTCCAGCCAGGTCAGGGGAACGGGTGAGGTGACATGTCATGGATGCCACTTAGGACGGGCCTTGAACACTGGGCAGAACGGGAACAAGTGTAGGGGTGCAGAAAGCGACAGGCCTCAGGTGAAAGAGACGGCCTGCCCTGGAGCATGGAGGAAGGAAAACCCAGGGAATATTCAGAATGTATGGGATTCCCCTGTTTGGCTGGAGTACATTGATCAGGTGAGATAAAGCAGCCACAGAGGTGAGTTGTCCTGGAGCTGAAGAGCTCAGGCGTTTGCTCAGAAGGCAAGAGGGAGCGAGGGGGAATTTTGGGTGGAGTGGTGATATGAACATAGTGATGTTTTATGCAGATATTGTGGCAGCAATATCGGGGGAAGACACTGGAGGCTGGAAGGCAGGCAGATGACTACGACAGTTAGTGGGTAGGTCCTAGGGGGAACATGGGAGAGCCCTGACAGCGGAGACCCTTCCCAGTTCGCAAACTAGTTCTTACATTCAGAAAATTAGCTGCATTGGTTCAACGTCATTTAAAACTCCAGGTGAACAGGGGCACCTGGGTGGCTCTGTCGGTTGAGCATCTGACTTCGGTTCAGGTCATGATCTCACAGTTCGTGGGTTTGAGCCCTGCATCAGGCTCTGTGCTGACAGCTAGCTCAGAGCCTGGAGCCTGTCTTCAGATTCTGTGTCTCCCTCTCTTTCTGACCCTCCCCTGCTTGTGCTCTCTCTGTCTCTCAAAAATAAATAAATAAATAAATAAATAAAACTCCAGGTGAATAAAAGAATTTAAAACAGGAAAAGCAGAAAGTAAGTGAAACATTAACAAATCTCCTCACCCGCTGTTGCATGCTTGACTGCAACGCCACTTACATAAAAGAACAATTGAACAAGATATGTATGTTTTCTGCTCGATCAGAGTGGAAAAACAAAGCAAACAGGAACTTTCTCAACCAAACGAAAGGGGAAAAATGGCTCTTATATTGCCTGAGGACTGTGTGAAAAATTAAATAATCTAATCAGAATGGATTGGGATGCTCCAAGATCAATGCTAGATTTAATCTAGCGCCCTGTAATACATCTTTAGTGCAAATATCTTTTTTTTTTTTTTGCAAGCACAAATGCCAGTAGAATAAAACAAACAAACTGGGTAAATTCTGACCATTTCTGGCATCTATACAGAGTGTTGGGACAAAAGCAAATGGAGAAACGGAAGGCCTAGAAGGGTTTGTTTTAATTCAGACATGTGTTCAAGGAGCTAAAGTGAGAATCGGTGAGAGGGAGTAATACGGTCACGTGGAAATGTTTCCAGGAGAAGGCCTGGCAGCACAACAGAGAGAATTCTGGATCAGGGGCCTGGCTTTGAGGAGAGCAGGTGCAGAGCAGGTGGGAAAGCTCCCACACTCCACCCAGAGAGGCTGGTTCAAGGTCTAACTCGGCCAGGGAGGGGCTCCACCCTCCGCCTCAGAGGTGGCCCTCCCACTGTGACCCTGCAGAGCCCTGTGCAGGCTGGGCAGGGAGACCAGGCATTCTGCAAAGCCGATGGGCTCCGCTCCCAGTGACAAGCCCCAGCATTTCACCGCACACCACTGTTTACCAACTAAAAATTACCTCATTCTCCAGCTTCTGAAAAAATGCTTTTGAATGTCCCCCTGAAAAAGTGCTCTGATTCTTAGGTGGTTTATAGAACTTAAAAATTAGAAGCACACTCACAATTAGCTTAGGCTCCACACACAAATAATGCTCTGAATTTCCATGGACTTGTTTAATGGAACCTTCCCCAGGATCTCGACTCAAAGTGCCATCTGGCATGGAGCACACGTTCCCAGGCCAACGCTTTGCTTGCTCTGCTCTTCTTCCCCACCCCCAGCCCTCCACAAGTTAACTTTTAAATTCAAGTGTACTCAGTGTTCTCTCTTCTCTCCACCCCTTTCCTTCTCACCCCTCAGGGTTCTTTGAAAAATCAAAATGGAATGGAAAAGCAAAGCAGACAGTCACAAAAGTACTGAGGCTACTGTCTTCGGGACCGCAGGAGAATAACTGTAGGGTTGTGAAACCGATAGGTAGGGAATGGTAGTTTGAAAATATCCCCAAAGAATTAAATAGTATGTGATGTTTTCTGTAGACTATAAGCAAGCCAAGAGGCAAAACTAACAAGGCTCAAAAAAACAAGCTCACTGAACCCGAATTCCAATATCTCCTTGACATATACCACCACACAAATATCCTCCAGGCTCTGAGGTGCCTCTGTTCATTCACAAATATCTGAGAGGACCTACTAAGCTCTAGGCACTGTGCTAAGTATGGAGAGCATAAAGGCAAAGACAACATGACTTTTAAATCTTACTTTTGTCTTCCAACATATTCTTAGGGACACATACTTAGTTAAAATGGTAAGATTGGTTTTAAAGTGCAAGGCAGTACAAAATACTCATTTCAATATAGTGGCCACCTGTCAGGGGGTCCAGATAATCGGATCTGGGAAATCAGGTGGGCAGCTTTGGGAGTGGAAATTCTACGAGCGGAAGGTGAGTCACAAATATTTACTTTGTTATTACAGTGAACAGCTTACATGTATGTTATCTATATTCTTATTACGCATTACATTTTATACATTAAGGTTAAAAAACAGGGAAGCAGCTAAATAAATTTAAAATAAAAGATGAAAATGATAAGGAAAGAAAGAAAGGGAGGAAGGAAGGAAGGAAGGAGGGAAAGGAAGGAGGGGAAGGAAGGAAGGAAGGAAGGAAGAAGAAAACATAGGCCATGTCCTAGAGAGGCTCACACCCCAGCAGAAGAGCCATCTAAAGAAGAATTATTAAATATAACACTGTAACCAAACAACAGAACTTTTTAAAAACTCTAAGAGAGAGGGGCGCCTGGGTGGTTGAGTAGGTTGAGTGTCTGAGTCTTGGTTTCAGCTCAGGTCCTGATCCTGGGGTTTATGGGACTGAGCTCCATGTCGTGTTCTGCGCAGTCAGCGTGGAGCCTACTTGGGATTCTATCTCCCTCTCTCTCTGCCTCTCTTCTACCCCCCTCTCAAATTAAATAAATGAACTTCAAATAAAAACCCTAAGGGAGTACATAGTATTTAAATTCACAACAATGGCTTGTGAAGTTCAGATACCCAAATGTTTGTACACTTAAACACATGGTTTAACCCTTTCTAAGTGTCAGTTCAGCAATTACTTCCCCTGGGATGCTTTCCAGACTCCCTAAGTCTGGGTGCTATGGCCCTCTCTGCACTCACAGGACCCTGTACTTCCCAGTATGGGTGACACATGTTACAGGGAGCCTCGTGTTGACGGTTACATCCCAGTTTCTGGTTCACTCCCTGGCTCATCAATAACTACTTTTGAAAAAACAAATGAGTAGCATCACAGGTTCAGTTCTGTTAAGTGGTGGCCGAGACTAAAGAGTGAAGGAAGGAAAGAAAGGCTAAGCCGGAGAATCCCATCCAAAATTCAAGAATGCCCCAACTTCATACAGACAAAACCCCTTTCCCGTCCCTGACAAGTCCGGCTTGGCGGGATACGACAGCAGGGCACCACTAACAGACCCTAACTCATCGCTCTGTATGTCCTAGAGCTTCAGCCTATGGCCTGGATCCTTCTCTTCTAATAACGGAGGGGAAAAGCGCTGGATGTCAGGCAGGATCAGGTTCAGGCACAGCTCCCTCTCTCAAGAACAGCCAGGCCCGCCGAGACCCGCCGACCGTGCGGCAGCAATCAGATCTTCCCGGCAGAGGCTTGCCGCGCCTTCCTATCTCAGCCACAGGGGTTAGGACAAGAAGCCAAAGGCTCAGGAAGATCCAGTTTCCCTGAATAATGTTGCCGCCACACAAGGCAAGGAGGCATGCCACAAATCCCTCTGCTGGAAAAAGGTTCAGTGAGCAGATCTTCAAGCCCAAAACGCTCCTCAGAGGCCAAGGACGTGACCCACAGCTCAGGCCTGCGGCGCCAGGTGCCTACCGAACACTCCACACACTGGGCATCATCGGAGCACCTGACTTGTGGCGGCTAACAATGGAAAAGAAAGTGGGGCATTATTTTGGTCACAGACCAGCATCGTACAGATACAAGGTCACCATGCTGGTGGGGATGTTGCTAAGGATTTAACGTTTGCTTTGAAACACTACCACAGAGGGTTTATTCCGGCTCAATTATCTGAGCGATACTGCATATGCAGTCATGTTTAGCATAATATATGTAACTACGTATTTGGGCATATGTTGATTCCCAAGTTCCCAAACTCCGGAGAGCTCATTTTAAATCATATTGTACAAATGTCTTCCCCTTTTTTCCGCTCAAGTGGATGGGTATGGTCCCTGTTCCACATGCCACGTTCTTTCCAGGGCAAACAGATGGAAAGAGAGGATATGCCAGAAAGAAGACATGGAAAATGAAAATGACATAAAAATAAAAATAAAGCTATAAAATGTAATCTGGGTCAACTCCTCATGCGTTTTTAAAATCAACACCAGCAGGCTCTGTGCGTGGGGCATTGGTTTTATATGTACGCTTTTTTTTGGCTCAGATGTCACACAAGATTAGTGCAAAAGGAAAAGTCCCAGCATGGGGCCTATTTTTATACAGATTAATCAATCTTCCCGTCTCTGCCTCTCCCATCACCCCCCCCAAACTTTCAACTTAATGAAACCGTTCTCTTTTCAAAGTATGTCATTAACTGCACTCTGAACGGAAATCCTTTCAGGAAGGGAAGTGAATTTCAACTTTGAATCTAGATTTTTAACTGTCACATTTTTAATTTATTACAAATATTAACAACTTATGCCATGGCCTAGCCCCTTTTATCTTACAAATCCATTGCAGAACACTGAATGCCCACTAGCGGTAACAAAACGAGCAGGCAAACATTTTGTTATATGCATGTTTCGCCATTTAACCAAAAGAGAAAAGCACACACTGGAAGGAAAAGAGAAAGGATCACAACTGGAAGAGAGAAGACTATTCTCTATCTCACATTTTGTTAGGTACATTATCTTGTACATTGAATGCCACCATTTCCATCAGAATACCAAGCACATAGTTGGGTTTTATTAAGTTTTTGATAGAAAATTTGATAGGCTTAGGGGAACCGAACCAAAGAATTGTGCAAACTCTGAGCTCCAGCCTCCTTTGACTAAATGGCATCACAAAAATGGTGATGATGATACTCAGTATTCGTAATACAACAGCTAATAATTACTGTATGCCACTGATGAGGTCACTGAATTTTCAAAGCAACCTTATATCATAGGTCCTACTATTGTTCCACTATACCGATGAGGAAACAGTTTTAGAGAGGGGGTTCACATATTTTGAGGTCGATAAAAATCCCATGTTATGCTGGTTTGAAGAGATGGGGACAGACAGCTCGAGATGGAGAAATGAGGCTCTGTGCTACCAATCAGCTGAAAAACACTGGAAGAATGTCATTGACATTGTTTCCATGTCTCCAAAAGCATGATCACAAAAGAGTTCTTCATGCCCCCTTTTCTGTCTGCTGTTCCTTTGCCAGATGGAAATTATATTTACAAAATATTAAGGCAATGATCTAAAGCTTGACCTCGGTGACAAAGTCCAATGGAGACTTGTCACACACTCTCAAAGGGTGATGCCTTTTCACCACTTTGGGCAACAAAAATTGAGCCACGACCAACAGTTGTCAGTCATGAGTACAGAAACTATGAGACATTTACAATCTGGCATGATATTCTGTGCTCACTCTTTTATGTGATTAAACATGAAATTCTCTTATAGCAGTATAACACGTGTTCTGCTTTTTGTTTAGAGCTGCTGGATGCCATCTACCGTGGATGGTCTAAAAATCTAAATTTTACACAATTTTAAAGTTATTGCACTACACTTGGGCTTACCATATGTATAGGCTTCCTTTGTTTCTAGTAATTAATTTTAACACCACAGGCGTTAATCATTTGCCCACCAGATGAAAATCACTTTAAGATGACTCATGTGTTTTACAACATTGCAAGCCCAACCCTTATGCTCTTGGAATGGAGAGTAAAGAGGAGGTGTTAGATCAAATCAGTCAATAAAGAATAAAACACAATAGGAAAACTTTTCCATATCTCAATTCCATGTACACAGAGTTTCAGAGTTTCCCCTGGATGCCACGTGAGAAAAGTAAATTAAAACTGGTCAGAAATGTGCTCTGAATAATTTCCATGAACTGGCAGACGCGAGCATGTGAGCAAGCTCTCTCGATAACAAACACACTGCGTCTCAGCCTACACAGAGGCCCACTGCAACTGTGCGCAGTGCCAATTAGCATTAATTGTGGTTGTGCCCAACGATTCCCAGAGCGCACCACTGGGCAAGGCCAGGCTTTGCATTTACAAATGCAGTGCGCAATGCTCAGACTTAGAAGAGCGCTCTAATATGTAAACATCTATGGTCAATCTTCACATTGCACGAAGAGACTCACAGATGACAAGGGGTATTTAAAACAATGTATGTGTGTATTTTTAAAAGTTTAGTTATAGACTCTGCATTCAGAATATCTGAGAGGCAGAGTTGAAAATCTGCTTTTAGACTACGTTTTTAGCCTACCACAACTAACTTTACACACACAGACACACACAAAGAGCATATCCTCTGTGCTCCAAATACTTACTGTGACTAATACTACTTACTTAGAAGGTAAGCTCCGTAGACTTTCATGGCAAACACTGCCTCTGCAAACAGCCTCCCGCCACAGGCTGGGGTATGTCTGGTGCAGAAATACAGTGTGAGCAGCTCATCTCTCCGTGGAGTACAGTCTTAGAGTGGGGTATCCATGGAGACAGAGCCTCCTCCATGTGTGGGGCAAGGAAGTTCCTCGGCTGGGCACCATAGCAACAGGAGGCAGAGAGATGGCTGGCCTATCAGGGAAGAGGAGCTTCTCCCTGGTGACTGCAGCATTTCAAATGAAACCATCGCCCTCATGAATGGACACAAAGCATTTAAAGAAATACCAAATTGTCAAATAGAAGGAAATGCCTACACTAGTCATGGCTAATCCTTTGACAGGTTTGGAACAAAACACTTAGTCTTTCTACAATGACTGTATCCCAATGGACAAGGAAGAAATTACATCGAAACCCCACACATTCCTAAATTTAATGGCAAGCATGTGAAGCTTTGGGAAAAAATGCTTGTTGTACTCCATGAATTCCAGCTATTTAAATATGCAAGGCACTTCACAGAGCTGCCCAAGAGAGAGGAATAGGAGAGATCCGTTGTTCTGAAGGGAGAAAAGGGAATGGAGGGCTCCCTGGGACAACCCTCAGCATAGTCCTTCCAAAAGCGTTTGCCTAGAGTAGACATATTTATTAAAGCTTTCACCAACGCCCTCCATTATATCAAAATAATTCTTACAAAAGAGGCATCTGTGATAAAACCAGACCAATGCAGAGGAGATGGTGAGTGGACATTCCAATGCCTTAATACTGTGCTATTTGTCAACTTTCGCCATTTCTTATTTAATGACAATAATGAGAGGTCGTTTATTGAGCACATACTGTGTACCAGGCAAACACCATCACTACAAACGCAGCTTCCTGCCAAATACTGACATTGGTTTTTACGAAGATACATGATCTACATGTTTGCCTCTAAAGCTGTGCTCTTTGTGAATTTTCCTCATTTCTGATTTAATAGCAAAGAGGACAGTGATAATTCAGTAAGTTCAATAAATGTATTGGACACATACAGCATGCCCGCAGATACCATCGCTACAAACACAACTTGCTGCCAGATATGAACAATGATTTTTGCAAAGATACGGGATGTGCATGTGGAGCGCTCAGGGCTGGGTTGCATGCATATGCTCTGCTAAATATATGTACCCGACACATTTTACGATTCTCACAGCAACCCGCAGAAGCTACGTATTAATTACTCCTCTATATTCTAAAGAAAAAGAGAAGACTTGCTTTCTGTTACACGAGAAACTCTTCTGCCCACTAACTTCCCTTCCTCCATGGGTCTGCAAGCGGCCTGCTCACCCTCTTCAGCGTCTAAGTATAAGGTGAGGTCACCCTCCTCCCACAATTACCTCTCAGAAAAGAAGAAACCCTGTATAGTAGAGTCTTTCTAGGGCCTCTTATTATAGAGCTCTTGCTCATAATTACCTTCTCTGGACAAAAAGTGCTGTTTGAAAAAGACATCAGTCTGAACTGACCTCAATCAGTGCTAGTTTGGGCTGCCTATGGAGGTCGACTGATGGGATTGTTTAAAATAAGGAGGCGAAGAAATGAAAAAGCGGATTTTGTCATTATTCCTGTGATTTCCCCCCAGCCTTTAAAAGAAATTTTTTAGGTAGCAATACAGTCAATGGTTAAATTGTGGAGATCACGGAAACTCCTATCCCTTGCTAACTGAACTCAAGAACCAAATAGCTTTGAATAATGAAGGATATTTGTATAAATCTGCAGGGAAACAGAAAGCTCAGCTGTCCTCATGCTGCACAGTGGCTATTGTGACAGCCTGCAGGTTCTCTACCTCCATTTTCCTCCTTTTCCATAGTAACAGGAGCCTGTCTGACCAAGTGTCCTGGGAGATAATTGGAAAGGACTTCTGTGTCCTGACCTTAAAATGACTGAGTGCCCCCTGGTCCCTTTCTGCCTCCCCCTGCCTAGCGGATGACAGAGAATCTGACATGGCTGCCTATCAGCCTGGATCACCCCAGTACCTAGGTTTTGCTTAGCAAGAGACACATAAACTTCTGTCTGGTTTTAACCTCTGTATTTTATTTTACTTTTTAAAATATTTTTAATGTTTTTTTTAAATTTATTTTTGAGAGACAGAGAGAGACAGCATGAGCAGGGGAGGGTCAGAGAGAGAGGGGGAGACACAGAATTTGAAGCAGGCTCCAGGCTCTAAGCTAGCTGTCAGCACAGAGCCCAACATGGGGCTCAAACCCACAAACTGTGAGATCATGACCTGAGCCGAAGCCGGACGCTCAACCGACTGAGCCACCCAGGCACCCCTTAACCTCTATATTTTAATCTTTATATTTAATCCTTGTATTTATAACCTCTTTTTTACAATAACTTAACTGATACCCTCATAGTACTTATAGGCTTAAAGAAAATGTCCAATGAGAGCACCAGACACGTATCAAATAAATCGGGTAGAAGTGAAAATGATGTGTTCTAGAAAAGTAAGAGGAGTTGAAAAGTAGCTCTAGGGATCAGAAAAACTGAATAAAAATCTTACATTAACTGTTAATTTAAAAAATCAATTTTTCTAAATTAATAATACAGTATAAATAAGTATATTTAACTAAAATTTTTTTAAACCCATCAGAAACGGACTTTTCCATTCAGATCTTCAAAGATTTACTTGAGCTAGCAAATGAAATAAAAATTTTTAATTCGCATTAGGGAAATGGGAGAACTTCGATTCTGCAATATACACAGCATCCCTTATCTTTCTGTTCCCACAGTCCTTCCTAGGCTAAGCTGTCTAAACAAGCGTCTCTTCTTCCGGTTTCCCGTCTTGATGATCCAAGCTCTACAGAGTAGTCGATGATCCAAGCTCTACAGAGTAGTCAGAAGGATCTTAAATTTTATCCTAAATTCTGTCTTTCTTCTCAAAACCCTCCAATGACTTCCCAGTGATTAAACAATACAGACCTCACCTGACGCCACTCTCTTCCCTTCCCAACTCACTGCCTGACCCCCACCTCCCCCTCCCTAAATATGAAGGGGATACGGCTAAGTTCTCAGCTCAAAGGCCGTCTCCCTGGACACTCCCTTGCCTCATCCCCAGTCACTGTCTATACAGATTACGTTGCTTGGCTTGTCACTGTCTGAACTCATCTGGTTTGCTTGCTTGTGTATCCGCCATCACCTCACGTTAAAGGCAGACTCCACGAGAGAACAGGCATCCTGCCTGTTTCTTCCCTCTGTCCTTAATGCCTAGAACAATGGAATCAGCACAGACTAAATCCTTAATCATTATTAGCTGAATGAAAGCTGGTCAATGTATAGCCAGGATTCAAACCGAGGGTTAGCAGAAACCTCTTCCATGTGAAGTGCGGGATCGTTTCCTTTCCTTTAGACTCTGACATGAACCTCGCACTCTGCTATGCCATGAATATTCTAGTCCGTGCACTTCCAAGTACATGCAGCCAGGTTCCTGAAGCCTTACCTCACTCAAACCATGGCCTGCATCCTTGGCTGCTATCAGATATAAGGTTAGGTGGTGGGAAATGTTATCACAGTGAATTACCCAAGCAAACTACTATGTGGCTCAACATATAACTTTTTTCCTCTTTTTTAAAAATAAGGTTTATTTATTTATTTTATGGGAGACAGAGACAGCACAAATGGGGGAGGCACAGAGAAAGAGAATCTCAATCAGACTCCATGCTGCTAGCACAGAGCCTAATGCAGGGCTTGAACCCACAAAGTTGTGAGATCAAGACCTGACCCAAAACCAAGTGTTGAACGCTAAACCAACTGAGCTACCCAAGTGCCCCTCAACATATAACATTTTGTCTATAACCCTGCTGTGCACCAAAATGCCACACAACAAATTACACCAACAAAGGAGACACAGAGATCAGGGTACTTAACTGTCTGTCTCTTCTCTATCAGGGGTTTCATTCCTACACCAAATCGTACAGCCAATTGCTCCACACGTAGCCTTAGAGTGCTTTCCCTCTGGGTTCTGAGTAACTCTGCCCTCTTCTCCACCCTTCGGGATGTAGAAATGGCTCCAAGCTGTTGCCAAGGCCAAGTATTTCACCATACCTCATCGGATCCCTTTAATTATGCTGCCACCTCTGCCACAGACCGTCTCTTCAATAAACTCCCCTCAATTAGTACAAAAACAAAGGTCTAATCTAAAGCACAGATCTGCATGATTTATAACTCTTGGTTCCCACGTTTATGTAGAAGTTTCCAGGTTTACTCCTCTTCCATTGGCAGTCGATAAATACATTTAAGAGTGAGTGTGTGGTCTGCTGGAACATCTGCTCTGTATGGGAGACCAATAATGCTTCGTTCTCAACACATTAGAGCACTCAGTGAGCATTTGGCAGCCCCCCAAACTGGGCTACAACACTATACTTGCGAGCAGACCCAGGATTTGGATGGCAGTCACCTTTGGGAAGAAGGGGATTAGAATTCACTAATTCTTAGGGGAACACCATGTACGGGCCATTTGGCACCATTACCTTGACTGGGTGCATCCTCAAAAGCACAGATGGGAGAAAGGCATGAGAGTGAATATATAACTTTGCAAAAAGATAAACACTTCCGTCCACTCATCACATTTCAGCTTGATGTTACTGGTCTGGTGTCTGCTGGAGAGAAGTGACAGATCGCACACTAGTCCACCACCACACATTCTCTGCTGTCTCCTGGGTGAGCATTCTTGCTCTCAGGGTGAGAGAACGGTTCAGAGGCTCATTGCAGTATAAAGGCAAAAGCTTTTGTTTAAGTTGACAAAGTCTAATGATCTCTGCCGCTTAGGAAAGTATTCAGGATATGCAGGGCAGCACCATAAACATTCTGACAAGTAGGAAAGGACTGGTTTATGATTAAGTGAAGAGCACAGAAGACCTTAACTTTCCTCACAGTTGACTGATCTGCACCCAAACAGCCCTATGTGTCCATTTCTGTGGACTTTATCGAAGTTACATTGAGGTTCGTTGGTTTTGTTACTGGCAATGACCAGCATAATCTACATATGGACTATATCAGCTAATTTATAAAAATTAGTAAGAATTTTTAGGGCTTTACAGACATTATAGAAAAATAATTTCTGTCTTATTCAACACTTTTTCTCAATTGTCACACTCTGTTATTGCAATTAAAATTATTCCTTTGAAGGCAGACCTTACAACCAGAGCAATGGCTAAGAGCTCGCAGCAAGACTGCCCTGTTTCAGTCTACTCACAAGCTGTGTGACCTTGGATAAGTTACTTAACTTTACTGTGCCTCAGTTTCTCCATCTGTAACAGGGGATAACGATATCCCTTTTTTGCACTGATGTTAGGATTAAATGAATAATGCCCTTGGAATTTTGCTTGGGATATAGTCAGTGCTTGATAAATGTTAGCTAAAAAAATTTTTTAGAGGAATATATTGCAATCCAACAGTTTTTTTTTTTAATTTATTTTTGAGAGACAGAGACAGTGTGAGCAGGGGAGGGTCAGAGACAGACAGAGAGAGAGAGAGAGAGAGAGAGAGAGAGAGAGAGACAGAGTCCAAAGCAGGCTCCAGGCTCTGAGCTAGCTGTCAGCCCAGAGCCTGACGTGGGGCTTAAACCCACGAACCGTGAGATCATGACCTGAGCCGAAGCCGGATGCTTAACCGACTGAGCCACCCAGGCGCCCCTCAACAGTTTTTTTTAAAAGAATTATTTATTTATTTAGAAAGATAGAGAGTCGGGGAGAGAGGCAGAAGAAAGAGGGAGAAAGAAAGAATCTCACAAGGAGCCAAGAGCCAGAGAGAGAAACAGGGCTCAACCAAGATGGGGCTTGAGCTCACCCAATGTGGGGCTCGAACTTATGAACCGTGAGATCATGACCTGAGCTGAAGTCTGTTGTTTAATGGATTGAGCCATCCAGGTGTTGAGAGAGAGTGAGTGAGAGAGAGACAGAGAGAGAGAGAGAGAGAGAGAGAGAGAATGCACAGAGCTGGATGTGGGGCTTGATCCCACAACCCTGAGATCATGACCCGAGCCAAAATCAAGAGTTAGACACTCAGTCGAGTCACCCAGGTGCCTCGCTCCACAGTTTTTTTAAAGTAATTTAAGTACTCTCTAAAGTGGTTTTTAAAACTAATTTAATTTTTTAAGTAATCACTCCACCCAATGTTGGGCTCAAACTCACAACCCTAAGATCAAGAGTCGCATGCTCTACCGACAGCGCCAGCCAGGCATCCGTAGCTAAAAAATTTTTAAATCCAATTTTAGAGTGTTACCCATGCCCACAGTTCCATCTAATATATCCTTCCAGATATTTTCATAAGGTTTTCAGTATCTAAAATAGATCTCAGCCTTCCTGCTGCAAGACCTTTGATTGTAACTGTAAACTGTTAGAAAAATAACGCCTTGCCAAGAATGCTGGAAGTTTCCATAGAACCAAAATCTTTTAGCACTAAAATTTTAATTTTTTCCACTCTATGAAAATATTTCTAAAATGCTTAGGACATTTTTCTGCCCTCACACACATCCTTTCCTGCCAACTCACCCATCACAATGACTCAGTCTGTTTCTACAACATAAATTACTGCACAAAGTGCTATGAAGCACTTACATTTAAGAGGCCACTGTGCTTTTTAGTGGTCTTTTGTCTGCTCTTTCATATTTTCTCATCTCCTTCCTCATTGTCAAGGCAGCAGCTGTCAGTTCACACTGTTGTCAGTGTTTTCCTGTGACAAACACTGCTCCCATTTTATGTAAACTAGGATCCCGTGACACGCTAGAGTGGTGTTTCAAGTAAACACAAGCTCTGTGTGGTAAGAGGCTTATTTTTTTTTAATGTTTATTTATTTTTGCGAGAGAGAGACAGACAAAGCACAAGCAGGGGAGGGGCAGAGAGAGAGAGGGAGACACAGAATCTGAAGCAGGCTCCAGGCTCTGAGCTGTCAGCACAGAGCCAGATGTGGGGCTCAAACCCACAAGCGCCAGATCACAACCTGGGCCGAAATCGGATGCCTAACCAACTAAGCCACCCAGGAGCCCATGTATGGTGAGAGTTTTAAAGATTTTTCTTGTAAAGTAATGTGCACGGAATTTGTGACACCTATTGTAGCTACAAATGACCACTATGAACATGCACTTGAGAATTATTTTATGGCAGGTCCAATGTTGAGCACTTTACATTCATTCGCCTATTGAATCTTTGAAAGAACTCATTTTACAGATGCTGAGTACAAGGCTTTAGGAAGATAACAAGTAGCTGAAGAACACACAGTGATAGAGTGGTGGCATGAAACATTGAACCTAGTACATTGAACACCGGGGTCTAGTGGCTATAAAGTGCTCCCAACCCCGAGGCACAACTTTCTCCCCCCTCACCCCCCGGACAAGTCAAGCTATTCCCTAGGGAGCAACTGTGCACATTGACACACTCAAGCTCCCAACCCCCTCCAGGCAGCTCAAGTTATTATCAGGATGGCCGCCCCCAGATAAGGCGGCTAGCTCTCCTTTATTTCACAGAACTGACTTTGAAATGAAGGCATGCTAGTGATCAACTCGGGGACATCTACAGCCATCAGCGGTGTGAGAAAGAGCCTCTCTCTGCAGAGGGGACCAGTGCTGATTCCTCCCGAACCTATTTGGTGTCTTCTGAGTTTTCCAGCATCTGCCTCTGAAGGTGGGAAATAGCCTTTTTAAAGGAACCAAGCCTCTGTTATTGTTGTGAGGTTATTAGAGTTCATCTGGCCAGGTCTCCAATTTCCATAACCCGGGGTGTCAGATGACCAGGGAATACTGCCTTAGTCTGAACGCTGATGAGCACAGTGACAACTTTCAAATGCAGCTTCCAACATTTCAGCTTCTAAATGTGGATTTCTTTTAACTTATAGTGACCCTAACCATTTGCTCTTTATCTGTCTCCTCAATCAGCAGGGGTTTTTTTTCTCTTTTCTTGTCTTCCAGTTATTTGTTTAAATCGTGTAATTGTTTCCCCAGCTCTCTATCAAGCTTTGTGGAGGAAGGATTTAGTATTACTTTTTGTAAAATAATGACACCAGGTCTTTTCCTTTCTTGGGCTAAGATAGACCAATTAGTAAATCCAGCATTAAAGGAGGCCCAGGAATGTCATTGAATCCAATTAGGCCTTGCCTTTCTGAGTAAAACATCTCATCAGTAAAACTGCAAATAAAATGTTTTTTTCTTTTTTAAAAAATGAATTTACTTTTAAAAACATTTTAGTTAGTTAACCTACAGTGCAGTAATGGTTTCAGAAGTAGAATTTTGTGATTCCGCACTTACAACACCCAGCGCTCACTATGACAAGTGCTCATCACCTCTCTGGCTCATCCCCCGCCCACCTCCTTACATAGACCCTGTTTGTTCTCTATCCTTATGGGTCTCTTGTGGTTTGTTTCCCTCTCTTTTTTCTGCAAACCAAACTTGAGAGGAGCACCTGGGAGAAGGACTGCTACGACGGCCGATTCATCAGAGCCCCCAGCCGGAACGCCTTCATTTCTTTCCTTCTGATCTGCACTAGAGGCCAGATTTATCACAAGGTGCTCTGTCTTCAGTTACAGGCTCCAGGAAAGCAGCGACGGATGCCCCTGAGGTCTTCTGTGTGCTCTCTCTCTGATGCCCCTCCCACGCCAAATATAATTCCTTGCATAGAGGGAACACTCTATTTCTCATTTTAAGTATTTATTGGACACCCACCTAGAAAGACAGGCACCACATTAGGCTCTGGGGATTCAGTCTTGAATGTTTGCTGAACTGACTTGCAGATAAAAGGAAACCATGAAAATGCAAAGCCATTATCGAACTGGACCACAGGGATGTTTTCTTTTGCTCTTCGGTGGCAATTTTTAATTAAATGTGCATAGGCATTAAGTGATAGAAGCCAAAACGACAGAAGGCTCCCTGCCTCCAAGAAGTTCCTGGACAGGTCCTGCCTGGAGGAAGGAAAGGGCTTTCACACTGTGTGCGCCCCGGTGCCCAGCTGGCAAGGTGCGGGCTCGCTCAGCTCACCTTTCCAAGCCTTTCCCGGCATCCAGCCTGTGACAAATTTCCCTTCTCCTTCCGCATCGGATACTCACTGAGCATTATTAGCTCTTTACCCAAATGACGAAAGGGGCATTTTAAGAACTCCTTTTTGAGGTGAATAGCAGTTTCCCAGAATCTAGAACAACGGGCCTAAAATTAAATGGGCTTGGGTTATTTAATGCTAAAGAGTCCTGGAACATCTGTAGAAGAGACACTAACTAATTGCTTGCTATTTTAATATACTGGTATTGGTTCTAATGAGTTGACTTATTTTTAAAAAGTAGAGCGCACATCAAGAGCTGAAGATGGGTTTGGGTTGAGTGGTCGCTTGGGGTTAGGGAGGAGGCGGAATGTCAGCCTGAGCGCAGAATCTTCTTGTGGTTTTAACAGATGATGTCTCTGCATTTTATAAATTGTGGAGTCATCCAGGGGCCTCACTTCCAGGATTTCCTCTCTTCATATTTGTGAGACCGACAGGTTCTGAAAGTTCAGAGAACTATAGGTCACGGTGCAGATTTTTCTACAAAGAGCTTACTGTACAGAACTAGGTCCCACTCAAAGGCTTGAGCAACTTTTTCACTGATAACATTAGGAATTTTAGGCAACTAAGAAATAAGCGTTAGGGATCCCTCTGACCTGGTTAAATGGTAAGAGAAAGATTGCTTAGGTGATAAGTATGCCTATGAGCAAGTAAATCAGAAGTCTGGTGACAAAAGTTGTTTTTTGACAGAAGTGGTATTTCAGGCTCTGCCTCTGGGCAAGGGTCATTAAACCAGGATTCATAATTTCTGATAAAGGAGGTCTAAGAAACCTCAGCAATAGGAAGTGATATTTTGTGGATACGGCTATTTTTCTGGAGTATGGGTTCATGGTCCTCGTGATTCTCCAAGGATCCATGAACTAAAACAACATGAAGACTGTTCTTCTTTTCTTCCTTTTATCTTTCTATTCTTCCTTCTTTCCTTTCTGCTTCTGCCTTACCTCCCTTCATTTTTTTTCTTTATCGTATGCATTCTCTTCAGGATGACCTAAGGCCTTAAACATCCTCAGCAAGCAAGCGGCTGATCTTTGGCAAGTTGAGTACCTAGTACTGGAGGACTAAGGATTGAATCCCGCACGCACACATCAGGATTTAAGCCTTATGCTAACATACAATTACTCTATTATGATTATTGAAACAAGGAAGGAAAGGCAATGATCATCTTAATGCCCATTTAATCTTATTCTTGCTGCTCCATACCTGTCTCCTGTGTCACTCTTTCCTTGTATCGTCACCTTTATAAAATGTTTTCAGAATTAGGTGAGAGGTGGGGAGGGGGGTGGGAAACCAAAATGAAATAATTTCCTGTTGCATCCAAACCCTACATACCTGCACAATGAAATCACTGTTTTGTTTGGTTTTGTTTTGGTTGTTTGTTTTTTTGTTTTTTTGCAATTCACGCAGCTGGCATTCTTTCCTTCACTTTATTTTTTCAATCACACAGCCTACCTTTGCTGCTGCGCCCCCGCTACTCACCGAACTCTGTGTGTTAGGAATATAAAACGAGATGACATCCCCTATGTTAGGGAAATAGATTCCACTGGTGAATGCTCCCTGGTTAAAAGAAAATTGAGAAGATTTTTCCAAAGAACATTTACAAATGGCCAATAAGCACACGGAAAGATACTCATTGTCAGCCATGTAAATCAAAAGCACTATGAAATATCACTGCACACTCACTAGAATGGGTATAATAAACAGTCACAACTGTCAACAAGGATGTGGAGAAACTGGAACGCTCATACATTGCTAGCGGGGATGTAAAATGGTGCAATCATTTGGGAAAACTTTGGCAGTTCCTCAAACTCTTAAACACGGTTACCATGTGACTCAGCAATTTCTTTCTTAGGTATATACGCCAGAGAACTGAAAGCATATTCATAAAACATTTTTACATGAATGTTCATAGCACCAGTATTCATAATAGCCAAGAAGCAGAAACTATGCAAAGGTCCATAACTTGCAAACAGATAAACAAAATGTACAAGCACACCAAACAAGACTTTAATAAAGAAAAGCTCAGGTGGCAGTGGTGAAGAGGTGGATGGGAACTCTGTACTCTCCATTCAGCTTTTCTGTAAACCTAAAATTGCTCCAAAAAAAGTCCCTGTAAAAATGTGGTATAGCTATACAATGGAATATTACTGAGCTATAAAAAGGAATGAAATACTAATGCTTGCTACATTGATGAACTGTGAAAACATTATGCTAAGCAAAAGAAGCCAAACACACTGTATGATCCCATTTATATAAGGTGTCCAGAATGGGCAGGTCCACAAAGAGAGAGTAGGTTAGTGGTTGCCACGGGGTGGGAGAAAGGGAGAGTGGAGAGTAACTGCAAATGAGTAGGAGGTTTCTTTTGGGAGATGATAATGGTGTAACAGTGTTCTGAAATTCGATGGTGGTGATGTTTGTAAAACCTTCTGAATAAACTACGAACCAGTAAACTGAGTACTTTAAGAGGGTAAATACTATGGTACGTGAACTATATCTCAATTAAAATTTCTTTTTAAGTGTATTCATTTTTGGGAGAGACAAGAGTGTGAGCGGGGGAGGGGCAGAGGGAGAGAGGGAGACACAGAATCCGAAGCAGGCTCCAGGCTCTGGGCTGTCAGCACAGAGCTCAACGCGGAGCTGGGACTCAAGAGCCACAAGACCATGACCTGAGCCGAAGCCGGACACTTAACAGACTGAGCCACCCAGGCGCCCATGAATTATAGCTCAATTTGAAAAAGAGCCACTGAGCTGGAGGAGGGAGGGAGGTAGTTCTTGTCCTTGGGTACACACGATGATGGTTTTTTTCTTGGCTCTAATCACATGACATTCTTTAACTCATTCATTGTCTCTGTCTTAATTATTGACGGTATCCAACACCCTTTTTACGATAACCATCCTTCTCTTTTATATGTTGTCTTCCCCATTGTATATCATTCCCTTTCTTTTGCATATTATTTCAAAGCAAAGCACTATTAATGAATTCATCATGATTATCATTTATTAAGAGCCTAGGAAAGGGAATTTATTTTTCACATCAATCTAAGTTGTATTCTGAGACTAAACAACACTGTCTTTGGTTGACCAAAAGTAAGATGAAGAATAATCCATTTTGATGTGCTGTGCAGATTAGTTATTCAGGAAGAACAAAAGCAGACAGGGACGGAAGAGGACACAGGACCAATCCTTGGCTCCACTGAAAGAAAGTCCTTTGCACAATAATGACATCACCAAACAAAAATGAGAAGACATACATAAAGAATGAGGACCCATAGAAGTCATTAATCTGTATTTTCAGGCTCAAAAATATGTACAGCATTCACTGTGGGAGTCAAAGAAAATAATGCAATATGGAGGTTCTCAGTGCCAACACTCAGGGCCTTTTACTTTAAAATTATAACAAGTTTTACCAAAACTGTACTTGTTCGTTCATATAATGTATATATTTCTAGAGTGTAAGATATTTATTTATATATTGCAAATTCTGAGAATTGACCTTTTTTGGTGTTCATGGTATCTTACCCATTGTAATAAAAAATATCCATTTCATCTCATATTTTATAATTAGTGGACATCTCTATGTATATGTAAAACATCATATTCATATTTAATTCTTTAAAAGCAAGTAAAATAACAGGCTAATAAGTATGCCCAGCCCTATAGATTTGCATCAAGATAACCTGTTCTTTTCATAATCTGTAGGCACTTTAGGTGGTACCAAGTAATTTTGTAGTATAATTTATGCTAGAATTACATAGTATAAATGTGTTACACCATCCAGTTTTCATTTTTTCAACTTTGCTCTTTTTTCTATGCCTATATAATGCACACATTTCCCTGCACTTACTCAATTATTAAAAATCGGTGCAGAAAATACGCTGCTTTCTGCCCCACTTCCTTAAAAAAAAAGAGAGATGCTTCTAGGTACTCGGTACAGCATCAATACAGCATTCTCTGCTTGATATAAAGGAGCTTGGTTTCAAACGTGAAATCACTCCACGTATACAGTTCTGAGAAAAGCATTAAGAGCAAGCGCATTTACCTGGCTTTACAAGGCCTGACTTGGGTTCCTTCTTATATCGAGGTGACTGGATGCTTCCTTCACTAACCATTCCAACTGTGCATCTCTTCCTGGAAAAGTCTTCATCACTTCCAGGGCAAAAGCCAACAGGGCTGTTTCCAGCATCCGAGGGTGTCTTCACAGGAGACACTGACTGGCTACTGGGACAGCCCGTGTCATCTGGAAGACAGGAATCAATAAGTGCTTAATGAGGAGGAGGAAATCAGTGATGGCACACGTGCACTCACACACACGTACGTGGCTCAGGAGGCTCTGGGTTGACACCTGAGGATGCCTCTCCTTTTATTTTCCATACTTTGGCTGATTGTGTTACAAAGAAAGTATCAGCTGTCAAAGAACATATTTTAAGGCAAAATCGTCTAAGCTTTTTGGAGCACAAATATTCCTGTAACATTCATGTTGTCAACACTTAAAGGTTTGTCTGTTTTAATACTTTAGGTAGTATCCTTTTGGGTGAAAACCGTCCGTAGATTTACTTCATGCAGTTACTAATAAAAAGTTCACCATAACATCTTGGGGGCATTACTGTGAACTCTTCAGAGTTGTTTGTGTTAGGAAAAAATGTTACTTGAATATCACTGACGACATCCAGTTTTTGATCACTTGGCTTATCGACTGGTCAGGGAGAGATGTGGCTTTTGGAGTTCAAAGGAGCAGAAAAAGGTGATCCTATTTTATTACCATACATACGCACCCAAAGCATACCAATCCAATATCTTGCTGTCTGGGCTAAACTGGTAAAGTGAAAATAATATTCAGTTAGAAACTTTCCCTTAACATTTAAGTTATAGATTGTAACTATGATCATTATTATAAGCTACTATGCTTGATATGAAGTGACCTGTGTAGATGTTTATTAAGCAAACAAAAAGTCATACTGCTGACTCCTATAAATGCTTTCCATACTTATTAAGTATTCATGATGGTTGGTTAATTCATTTATACTTTGATGATGAGAACTATATTGGAATTTAAAGTAAATCAGTATTACTTAAAAGTATGTCAAATCAAAATGGCCAATTAGTGGTAAATATTACTATATAATTCTTCATTATATGGAAATATGTTGATGGGAGAGCTACTTTGGTAACTCATTAGAGAAAAAAAGAATAAAGACTTCTAGGACTAATAACTTTTAGAACTATTACATTTTTATGAATATTTAAGGAATTAAAATAATTTGCCCCCATGAAAGGCCATCTTAAACTCCAGAGCTTTTTAATAAAGACAAAAAGAGAACTAGGCATGAATAAAATATACTGGTTGCCTAAAGTAGGATGACTAGAATCCATATAAAAAATAATTGCCATTGTTTCATTTTTGGCTTTTATTTCAGTTTTTATTATGAAATATCCCAGTTTCTGGAACAAAATGAACTTGGCACTGGTAAAATGATTTAGTTCTCCTAATATTCCTTTTTTCTTTTTTTTCCTTTTGGACATATTAGTACACACAAGACCTCAATGGTCCTTTCCTAGAAATGAATGGCTTTTAGTGGACTGCTCAAGCCTTCTGCCTTGACTGCTCTTTTAAAAATTCCACATTCTGGGGCACCTGGGTGACTCAGTTGGTTGAGCGTCTGACTACAGCTCAGGTCATGATCTCACGGTTCATGGGTTCAAGCCCCGCGTTGGGCTCTGTGCTGACAGCTAGCTCAGAGCCTGGAGCCTGTCTCAGATTCTGTGTCTCCCCCTCTCTCTGACCCTCCCCTGCTCACACTGTCTCTCTCTGTCTCAAAAATAAATAAAACATTAAAAAAAATTTTAGAAAAATTCCACATTCTTACCAAGCTCCAGAAGAAACTTTCATCCTGAATTACAGTGACTAGAATTCCTCTTGGCTGCTGTCTCTCAGCTATGTCATCATGGATTGTATGTGCCTTCCTCTTACATGTGCACGCCTCATGCTTCAACCCCAAGAAATCCCAGCTTACCTCGAAAGGTGCAAAGCTGCTGATTACTCAGACAGACTCCAGCACTTTTACAAGGCTCAACAGGCCTGTACATTGCCTCAGGAGGTCCTTGATTACGATCCCAAAGCAGAGGAACCCAAACAAACGAGGTCTAATCATTCAAAATTATCCATTGCCCTTAAAATAATTTCCTTATGAGTCACTTCAATAAAGTATCTCTTTGGAAAGAGAGATGGCCCAAATAGAAATCCATGCTTCAGATTCTCTACCCTAAAAAGTAATTTTTCTTGAAAACTTTCAGACTCAAGGGAACAAAACCAAACAATGTCCAGTACTAAGAAACACTGTCAAAATTATAATTTAACTAAATAGAAAACAAATGTGTTTTGTTGGCTCATTATCACTTTGCCAGGAATATGTATAAACCATGTTCTCAGTACTAATAATGTCAAGGATTAAGTGTTAGGGTCTGGCGAGAAAACTGGGACCTGAAATTATATAGAAAAGTGGCAGTTTAGGAAAGGCAGAAGTACATGGAATGTGTGTTTTACCTGTCACCAATGTCTACAGCTAGTATCTCCAGGCGAAGGGATTGAGAAGATGAATACTTAAATAAATCTTTGATTTAGGTACTACATAGAGCTTCTGAATCACTACATAAACTGGTGTTCACCCATATCTCTTAACTACCTAGTATTGCCCTTCATCTTGGAGGGAAACAATAGACATGATCTCTTATTGGTTAAACAAATATATATATCAAATCTTGGCACTCAACCAGCCCACAGGCATTATACCCAACCCCCACACTGATAGAACTTATAAATAAGCAAAAGGGATTGTGGGTAAATAGCACTTACAATTCATAGTTCTGGTAAACTGGCAAACTTGTTAAAGCAAATCCATACTCAAGAAAACTGGTGAGTTATCAGAGAAGTTTGGGGTATTCACCTGTTTTGTCTGATGGGATCAATATTAACAAAGGAATCTGGGTTTGGACAGGGCAGGGCCATTAAATTGGGGAAGAGCACTGGGTGTTGTATGGAAAACAACTTGACAATAAAATATTGAAAAAAAATAAATAAATTTCCTACTAGAGAGAATAAACTTTAAGTTCTTCAAAGTAAGACTCTAGCAAAGGCAAGAGAGTCTCCTGTACCTGGGAGTCACCGGGTAACCTGAGGCACGTGAGAGGTATTTTCCTTTGTGTAGCACTGAAAAAGTGGTTATGTTTTCAGCAAGTCTTGTTTAAGACTTCTTTTCCCTTTCCCTCCCCTTCCTTTCTCTTCTTCCTCCTCCTCCTTCTTAACTTTATGGTCTCAGTTGGAGGCGGACTACCAGTCCAGATGAAGATGATACTCCTTTCCAAAAGTCTATGTAAAATACTCTTCCTTCACATTTACTGCAAGATTCTAAGAAGAGTGAAGCCAAGTTGACGCTCTTTGGTTATTCATGTCTAATCTTACTCTGTGCCAAACTACACGTGGATCAAGCACATACTAAAGAGATTTATTAATTAAGCCCACTTCAGTTAAACCCTTTGAGTATGCCTTCTGTTTCCTGCTGCTACCAGCTGAATTTTCCTGTGAAATCCATAGATTTATAACCACAGGATTTATAATTATGTTTTTTTTTGTTATGTTAGTATAAAAAATTATCAGTGACAAAAATTTCCAAGATGACACCATGAGGAAATGATTTCAGGGCAGGAAATGAATGAAATCCTGAAGGATCTACCCAGAAAGTGTGGAGTGTTTCAAATTTCCAGAAAAATGCCTGAGAAAAACAAGAACTTTTCAGCCTGGTTTTGGTACAGGGAAGTTTGGCAGTAAGGCTCTCAGAAGGGCATGCGGCAGACTGTCAGTCTGTTGGGGAGGGCGGAGTTTCTCTTTGAGGACGTACACACGCACTCACACACACACACACACACGCACATACACACCCGTCTCTATCTCAGCGCTTACACAATTGAGCTTTTACACTACGTTATTACCCACAGTAAGTATAACTTCATTAAAAAATACAACAAGACCAGGTTTCATGGTTTAAACATTGTGATCCATTTGGAAATATAGGATGACTTCCTTTTGAGGTCAACAATTTTAGCTCCCACTTCAATAGGCCCAGGATGGTCCCTGGTGGAACAGGGGTAAAAGTGACCCTTATCAAGGCTACTTTTGATCACCATCTACAGTGAGGGAGACTAACTTACATTTCTTCCTTGATTTATATTAAGGGATAGGTTATTTTGTTCTTAGTCATTTGCTCTGAATCTGTCAACACACAGGATTAAGGAAAAAGAAAGAATACTCATAGATCCGGCAGTCCTAGATGTTGTGGCCTATCTAAAGTGCTATAAAGAAATAGACCTACTAAAGAGTTTCCAAATTGTTGTTAAGGAAAAAAAAGAAAAGTTAAGGTCTACACAAGGCAGATGAGACAAGCAGGCACCTGTTATAATTTTGTAGCCTGGAGATTATTTTTAAAAAATGTTCTTTAATCTATTTTTCCTCTCTTTTTACATTACAAGCTCTTTAACAATATGGGATATAGTTAATACTTGTACAATTACTCTACTTATAATTCTGAAAAAATGTATATATAAGTATCTTTTAAAATAATTTGTGTCTTGGGGCGCCTGGGTGGCTCATTCGGTTAAGCATCCGACTTGATTTCGGCTCAGGTCACGATCTCATGGTTCATGGGATCAAGCCTTGTGTCAGGCTTGCTGCGTGGACAGTGCAGAGCCTGCTTGAGATTCTCTCTTCCCCACTCCCTCTGCTCATGCTCTCTCTCTCTCAAGAATAAATAAATTTAAAATATATATTTAAAATAATTTGTATCTTATTTTAAATGCATTAAGGTAACTTGCTAAATTAAAGGACATCTATTGGGGTTGTTAAAATTTTAACTTAATTTGATTGATTTATTTATTTGTTTATTTTTAATTTTTTTGTTTATTTATTTTTGGGAGAGAGAGAGAGAGAGAGCACAAGTAGAGGGGTAGAGAGACAGGGAGACACAGAATCCGGAGCAGGCTCCAGGCTCCAGGCTGTCAGCACAGAGCCTGATGCGGGGCTTGAACCCACAAACGGTGAGATCATGACCTGAGCCACAGTCAGATGCTTACCCGACTGAGCCACCCAGGTGCCCCTAACTTAATCTTTAAAATCATAAAAGTAATAATTCTTAATGCAGGGGATCTAGATAAAGTACAGAAGAGTACAAAGAAGTAAAAAGAGAAAATAAACAGATAATAGTTTCCTGTAACTATAGTACCCAGGAAAAATGTTTAACAATTTTGCATATTTCTTATTTATCTTTCAATTATGCATATGATTTACTTGCCCACTTGCTTTTTGCTTTGTTTCAACATATCATATAGACCATTTCATTACTCTGTTACTGAAAACTTTCCTCAGGAGCCTGTTAGGCTATAAAGAAAGAAGCTCTCAAAAACACTGACAGGGGCCAACACAAAAGGGCCCACGTCGGCCAAAGATGGGACAATCTGAGTGTCAGAAAGAATAAATAATTAACGCCAATAATTATAACCACTAGATATACAAAAAAAATTGTGTGAGCTCATAGTCATACAAAAAAGTAAACTACAGAGAGATTCTTTTAACCTAAAAGAATCCCAACCCGCTGGAAATCATTGGCAGTGGTTTAGGGACCAATTCTTTACATAAAACTGTGGCAATTAAAAGGAAAGATCAAACTAGAATATATCTTGATTGAAAAACCGTTCCTGCACAAACTATATTTCAGTATAACTGAAATCCCTCACTGATACTGGAAAGCCCTCCCTTACAGAAGCATCTGGTTAATGAAAACAGATGGAATAACAGAAACAGAAAGTTACTATTTTGTAACTATTTTTTTAATGTTTATTTATTTATTTTGAGAGAGAGAGAGAGAGAGTGCGCATGTGCAGGGGGATGGGAGAGAGGGAGAGAGAGAATCCCAAGCAGGCTCCACACTTAGTGCAAAGCCCAACGCAGGGGTTCTATCTCAAGACCATGAGATCACGACATGAGCCAAAATCAGAGTCAGACGCTTAATCAACCTAGCCACCCAGGTGCCCCAATTTTGTCATTATTTCTAATGAAATAATTGATTTAGATAACACACATAATGGATGAAACCATGAGACAACAGTCTGATTGAGAGTTTCCAGTGACGCGATCAGGCCTTACCCATCTCGCATCCGGTTCTTAGCATCACCAGAAGTGGGATCACAGACACGATGTACCTTCTGATGGGATATCAGATGAAACACACCGCTTTCCTCTATTCTCGCCACAAAAAATTCCCCTGAATCTAACCAAGCTTTAAAGCTAATGTCCACCCTATACAGAGACCAGAGAGCGATGAGTTACATCAGGGGCTGGCAAGCTGCAACCTGCCGGCAAATTCTGCTTGCTGCCTGCTTTTGTAAATAGAATGTTACTGGAACACAGCCATGCTGAATCCTTTACAGTCTACTGTGGCTTTCAAGCTACAATGGCGGAGTGGAATAATTATGACATAGATCGCCTGGCTGGCAAAGTTGTAAATATTTACTATTTTGTTCTTTACAGAAAAAGTTTGTTGGCCTCTGGGTTAAATGATATGAGGAAGCAAACAGACACTTTTGAAACAACTGGAGCTATTTCAATATTCTCCGTCATACTATGGAATTATGTTACTTGTGTAGTAATGAAAATGGCACTATGATTCGCTAAGAAAATGTCCATATTTTTAAAGAAATGCATGCTGAGGTGTGTAGGTAGAAAAAAATGACATGAGGTCTGGAGATTTGCTTTTTAAAATGCTTCAGCAAAGTGAAAAAAAAGGAATAGCTGTAGCAAATATGACAATATCTTGTTATTGCTTAATCTCGTCAAAGTAGATAAGCAGTCTATGGGGTCATTATAATATTCTATTTTTGAGTATGTTTCTAAAAGTTTCAAAACATTTGATTTAATTTCACAAAAATATTACTTTAAATGAGTAGTTAAAATAGATACAAACATATCATTTAAAAAAAATCAATGCCATCTTACAGGGTTTTTTTAGTTTGTCTCCAATTTTGTCACTACTATTGAAATTGTTTTGAATAACAAATTTTAAAAATAAGTCTTTGGGGCGACTGGGTGGCTCAGTCAGTTGAGCATCTGGCTTCGGCTCAGGTCATGATCTTATGGTTTGTGGGTTCGAGCCCTGCATTGGGCTCTGTGCTGACAGCTAGCTCAGCGCCTGAAACCTGCTTAGGATTCTGTGTCTCCCTCTCTGACCTTCTCATGCTCGTGCTCATGCTCTCTCTCTCTGTTTCTCAAAAATAAATAAAAAACTAAAATATTTAAAAATAAATAAATAAATAAAAATAAATCTTTGGTCAATTTTTTTATTATCTCATAGAATATATATCCGAAGTGGAATTACTAAGCCCTCAAAGATGTTTGAGACAATCTGTACTCCTATTATTACTGAATGAGTATTCTACTTATAAAACTCCTGCAAGTAATAGCATTTGTTTCATTTTTGTCAAATTAATAATGAAAAATGTATTTCTGATGTTTTAGTTTGCATATATTTAATTATTAGTGAAGCCTAATGTTTTTCACGTTTTCTCTGGCCTTTTTTACTTATTCTATGAATTGTTAGTTTGACAGTTTTTCTAATAATACATTATGGATGTCTTATTGATCTGTAAGAAACCCTTATATATGAAGGGCATTAGTCTTTTGTTATGTTTCACTGAGTTTACTTATTTTTAATTTACAAAACTTTGACATTTAAACCTTTTTCTACTTCTAGTCGCCAATCTCTCCATATTTTCCTTTGTGATTTCTTCCAATGCTTTAATGCTTTAAATGTCCTTCTTCACTCCGAGACCAATTAAATATTTACTTATACTTTCTTCTAGATTTTTATAGTATCACTTTTCATTTAAATTTAATTGATCAGGAATTCATTTTAAAATGTTTAATGTTTTGGGGCGCCTGGGTGGCTCAGTCGGTTAAGCCTCTGACTTCAGCTCAGGTCAGATCTCACATTTGTGGGTTCGAGCCCCACATCAGGCTCTGTGCTGACAGCTAGCTCAGAGCCTGGAGCCTGCTTCTGGTTCTGTGTCTCCTTCTCTCTCTGACCCTCCCCCTCTCATGCTCTGTCTCTCTCTGTATCAAAAATAAATAAAACATTTAAAAAAATTTAAAAATAAAAAAATAAAATGTTTAATGTTTTATTTATTTATTTTTGAGTGCGAGAGAGAGAGAGAAGGAGAGAACGGGGGAAATTGAGAGTGGGGGAGGGGCAGCAAGAGAGGGAGATAAAGAATCCAAGCAGGCTCTGCACTGTCAGAACCATGAGATTCAAGCCTCGAGCTGAAATCAAGAGTCAGTCGTTTAACTGACTGAGCCACACAGGCACCCCTGGAACTGATTTTAAAATGCAATGTTAAGTTAGATGCTAACTTTATTACTATTATTTCTTTTAGGAAATCTATTCTTTCCATATTACTTTGCAATTTTTTTTGATAAAATTTTGGAAGCAATGAATATTTTTTTGCAAAGTGAGTATACATTCATTTAAAGTCCACATTTTAAAATAATAAGCTTGTCCAATTAAGATTGTGTGCGTGTGTGGGTGTGTGCGCGTTACATAATTTCCTGACATTTAACTACAGTGCCTAACAACAACGTCATCAAACTTTTGGTGGCAATTAGGATGACCAAGTCTCTACTCCATCTTTGCACCAATTCCATATGACGTAAAACACAGGTTATGAAGATTACAAATAAAATATTTCTTCAGAGTCCAAGAAACACTTCTAAAACTTCGGATTCATTCTTGAATTTAGATCTTGGAGGTCATTTGTTTCCCAAAATGCTGAACTAAACAATTCCAGAAGACGTACTTAAAAATAACATCAGGCAGAGGAAAACGTGGTTTGTGCCACGACGTCTTGAAACATTCAGTTATGGTTTGATGTTCTTCAACGTTCAGTTGCATAATTTGGAGGAAAAAATCATTGCTGTTATGAGGAAACATTACTTTAAACTATATGGAAATTTCGTTGATTCGCAGGAATGACTGAAGCATGTACAGACTACTTATTCATCCGTTCAACAACGTTCACTATCTATGTTCCAGACACTGCTATACGTGTTAGTATTCTTTCTGCTCCAGAGACTGACCTTTCCCAAGACAGTCTGATGGGGACATAAAATGTCACCGTTTAAACTTATGCTTAATCTGAACCCTGTGAAATTCCTACCACAAACCATTCAAATACACTGAAAAGATGTAGGTAAGATAAGTAATAGTTATTAAGTAGCTATCAAGTAACACTAATTTTTAATAAAATTTCATAGGTGAGAAAACTGAGGCTCAGAGAAGTTAAGAGTTTCACAGTCACACAGCTACTAAGTAACTGACTCAAGATTCAAATTCAGGTTTCCTTGACTCTGAAGTTGGTTTTTTTCACCACCACAAGCTAGTTTCTTTCTAAAATTTTCTACCTATGTTTGTTCCAAGAAAAAACAGCAGCAATTCTGAGAATGCTCAAATTAAAAACACAGAAAGGAAGCTGTTAGAAAGAAGCCATCCCATAATAAACAGACCACAAGAATTTGAGACAAAAAATTCTAATTGGTTCAAGTTTTCCAATATTCTTGCTTTAACACTGTAACCATATAATGCTTGCCACTCGGAGAATTCTGCTTCTAGATTCTGAACAGGAAAATTTGAACTTATTTTCCTTTACCTAATTTTAGCATTTTTTTGGGGAATGAAAATTCACAAGTCTACAAGGCTCTACATTAATTGCTTCAGTATTACACAATATGATATTACCCAATAGCCAATGTTGAAGCGTAAGAATCCCACCCATCCATCCATTCATTCAACCATCCAACCATCCATCTGTCTGTCCATCCGTCCATCTGTCCATCCATCCATTCATCTGTCTGTCCATCCGTCCATCCATCTATCCATCTACCCATCCATGATTACTGATTTCCTATTACATGATAGCTAGTCTTCTACATATTAGGAATGTTATGATGATCAAGACTCTCTAAGAGCCTTATCCTGAAGAAGTTCACATTCTAGTGGTGGAGAGAGACAGTTAATAAACAAGTAAAAAAAGAAATGCATAGAGAAGATATCTGATTGTGAAGCACTGCTAATGAAACAAACTGGGCGGTATTACATAGACTAGCTAGGTGGGGGGTGGGAAGTATTTCATCAGACAGGTGGTCGTGGAAGGCCTTAAAGAGGTAATGTGAGCTGAGACCAAACACATGAGAAGGAACTAATCATGGAAAAGGCAAGGAAAAGAATTCCAGGTAGAGGGAACAACAACGAGTTTGGTATATTGAGGAAACTGAAGGAGGGCCAGGAAGGGAGAGAGGACTAATGATAAGGTTGGAGGAGGCAGAAGCCAGAGCATGGGCAAGGTTTTAGGCCAGGAATCCTAAATTTTTGTTAAGTGTGATGGAAGTATTAACGTGCATTAAACAGATAACAACAATTTGTTTTGTGGAGAACAGACTGTATTAGTGATGATAATCTAGCTAATATTTACTGAGTGCCTACTACGTACGAGGCATGTTGTGAACACTTAACACAAGTCTTAATGAACTTAATCTAACATTCCTTCAAGACAGGCACAAATAGCACCTTGCTTTGCAGAAGGCATACAAAACAGCACTAGCTTTTAAGCCACCTGTCCGAGGTGGTAGTCAGTAAGCGGTAGAGCCCGGGTATGAATCCACACAGGCTAACTCCGGAGCCTCCTTCTTAACCACCATGCCGTGTGGCCCCTTCAGGAATGAATGAGCCCAAGCATACGAACATGTGGAGGCCCCTGCCAAGGTGGAAATCAGAGATGATAATGGTTTGGGTAGCTGTGAAAATTGAAGAAAGTAGATGGGTTTGGGATTTAAAAAAATTTTTTTAATATTTATTTTTGAAGGAGAGAGAAAGAGCACGAGTGGGGGAGGGGCAGAGAGAGAGGGAGACACAGACTGTGAGGCAGGCTCCAGGCTCTGAGCTGTCAGCACAGAGCCCGACGCAGGGCCTTCACTCACGAGCTGTGAAATCATGACCTGAGCCGAAGTCAGATGCTTAACTGACTGAGCTACCCAGGTGCTCCCGGATTTGAGATTTATTTTGGAAAAAGAATGGAAAGCATTTAATTTACAATAATGAAAAATAAAAGAGATCAAGGATTAACCATGACCTTGAAGAGATCACGTAGGCAGCTGGATATGTGAGCCTGGAGCTCAAGGGAGAGGCCAGAAGCGTCACTATCCTACAGCTGAGAAATTTAAAGATGGGAGCCCTTGGGGAGGGCAGGAGGAGGAAAGGACAATGCGACAGGTGACAAGTGAGGATGGGGAGACAGAGGAGCCAGCAATGGTGCCCCAGGAGTGACTGAGAGGCAAGTGGAGCCTCAGAGGGGCGGGACCACAGAGGTTAAGGAGGAAAATCCTCCCTAGGGGAGGGGCTTGTTCATTTGTGTTGAGTGTTGCTGGGAAGTCGCAGAAAATGAGGACAGGTGAAAGAAAGTCTGCTAGCAAAGCCACTCACGTTGCCCGACCAGGGCAAATTATGGAGTTTTGCTGTGGAAAGGACAGAGAAGTAGGATGGGCAGGCACAAGGAGCTGAGGGGTCCAAGCAGCTTATTTTCTCTTAAGGATGTGTATACTTGAGGGCGTGTAACCGAGCTGGGGAAAGTAATGCAACAAGGAAGCCCTTTCCCCAAGACTTGCCACCTACATCTGTAAAAATGGAGAGTGGAGTAATTATTTCATGAATGCCTCCCTGGTTTCTTTGAGACAAAATAATCATCTCACACGCAAACATTCCTGGGATTTCTGAGCTATTCTGGAGCTTTGAGTGCTCCCCAACGTCATTCTGGTGCAGCCCTCGGCTGTGGAGAAGGATGAGAGTAAACGAAGAGAAGGAAGGCAACTGTCCATTTCTTCATAGGACTCACACTGTCTTGGAGACAAGGGACTCTACGTTGTTTTTTACCAAGGGTCAAGGTGTTTGACTTGTGTTTGCAACCAGAGAGGGAGATCAGAGGGGGAATATCTGGTTCCAAATAAATAGTTCATGTAGCACCAGGAGGGGTCCTGGTGAGGAAGTAGCAGGTGCAGAAACCAGGGAGCGGGTGACTCTGTCACTGCCCCCAGACAGGGGGCAGGCAGCATGCAGAGGAGATCTGTCCTGCAAGCTTCCATTTTCTGCTTGGCCCTTTGTAGGGTTATGATCTTTCCAAAACAGGACTGTTACTAATACTTGTGACCTTTCTCTCCCTAGCAATAGAGTTTTTTTGCAGTTTCTAAGCCATGCCTTTTTAATGACTCAGTTATTTTTTTAAAGGTTCCTTGGTGAAGGAGGAGAGGGAGATGGGGAATGAGGGAGGGGAGCCGGAAGGACCATCAAAAGGAGAAGCAGAGACAGAGTGACTCAGATCAAGAAGCCATCTCGTCATCTCTTGAAGATGTCCTTAACGAGGACACTGCACATCACTCCAAGGACACCCTAGTTACACTCAGCTGTCTTGTCGCCATGTAAATACTTTCCCCCTTCTGTTCTGTTTTTCTCACACTGAGAATCTGAACATAGCAATGGTCAGGGACGAGGAAGGGATATAAATGGAAGAAAGTTAAAGGAAAAACAATAGTCACATAGTTCCTATAATTGCTACCTTTGGGTTTTATCTATCTGAAGAAAACAAAATTGTTTTAGGTAACATATATGTAGCATGGTATTTACTTTTAAAAAAAACGGAACAAAGAGAAAGAAATATACTCATGAACAGTCTAATTCCAGTGACAATCATAAAATAAGATCCTGAATTTTGCAGGTTAGCCCTGCAGACAAAATGTCCATCTACGGAAGAATGGATGAACAAATAATGTCCCTCTCTAGACTGGAATGCTGTCATTACAGTGAACGAGGGACTTCTCTGTGCTGACGGGCAATGACAGGAACAGGACGAGAGTTCTGTCCGTGTCCTTCGCCACTCTCCTCAGCTCCCAGGACAGCGCCTTGCCCACAACCCACATCCACTAAATACTCACTTAGCAAATAAACAGAAAGGATCACAGATCAGTAAAGCATGATCTCACTTTGGCAAAAAGCAAAGCAGAATAAATTCCATAAATATGATTACATCCACTCTTCGTGTTTGCGCTTTGGAATTAAAAAAAGTAATAATTAGCATTAAAATACAACCTCACAAACACCGTAGAATAAATAGAAGGGTGGTTGGGGTCCACAGACTCATGAATTCTGAGGGTTAGGTTAGTGTCTGGGAGAAGGCTCGCTGTATGGTCATCCACACAAAAGGAGACAGAATAACACAGAGCCAGCCAGGAGAGAGGAGGAGCCCAGGAAAATTCAGACTAAGCAGCAGAAAGCTGAAGGAGGAGTTTATGCAGGGATGGGCTCAGCCCCCATGCTGAGCCCAGGGAGGTGCTGGGAAGCTTGGTTTGGGTTCCCTAAAAAGAGCCGTCATTCAGGCCTACAAATACAGAGAACCAACTGGTGGTTGCCAGAGAGGAGGGAAAGGGGGAGAGAGGAAAACTGGGTGAAGGAGAGTGGGAGATACAGGCTTCCAGGCAGAGAATAAGTCAAAGGAATAAAAGGTACAGCACAGGGAACAGAGTCAATGGTATTGTCATAGTGTTGCGGTGACAGAAGGTAGTTACACTTGTGAGCACAGCACAGAGGGTTCTTGAACCACTATGTTGTACATCTGAAACTAAGGTAACTTTGTGTGTCAACTACACTCAAATTAAAAAAGAGAGAGAGAGAGAGAGAGAGAGAGCAGTCAACTCAAAAAGGACTGGCCTCCTTCTGGAACCAGAGGAGTGTGACGCCAGGCAGCGGAGCCTGGGGCTGCTCCGCACTCCAAAGCAGGAGTCCGCCACGTGGAGCAGCAGGGGACATGTGGACGGTTACTGTGCCCAGGAGCCAGCAAGGCCACCTCCCAGCGTACTCAGCAGTCTTGTTTGTATAGCTGAAGTGCACCCAGTCTCTCCCGGGTCAGTGGGAGGAGACCAGAGCTTTCTCAAAAGCACCTGGGCGGGGGAAGAGTGGGGTCGTGGCCAGTGTCCAGCTGTACTCCTGGCTTTGTGCTAAGTTCCTTCTGGACTCTAAACTGGGCTCCTTTGTTCTCATGGCGTGCAAATGCCAGTTTGTGAGTGGAGCATGTTCTGATTTTCTTAGCAAGAGATCACTCTTCTAGCTACCTAGATCACTGGAGGCATGGTTCTGTTACAGAAGTTAGAACTCTTTTTGACATTTGAAGATGCTAAACCAAGATGCCGAACTCTCAAGGACAGGAGAGAATTAGGTATTGTTCTAGTTGTTTTCTTTCCCCAACTGCTAAGATAGTACCTGCTCTCAATAAATTTTATTAAATGAATAAAAATACTTCACTTGTCTTACTCATAATCATGCCTTCTACCAAATTTCAATAAATACGTATTAAGCAACTGCTGTACGTCAGGCACAGTGCGGGGAACTATATTGCTCCCGCCTTCCTGGGGCGTAGGATAGAGCCGCACCTGACCCGGCTTCAATGTATCCTATGCGTACCTCTGTTCACCTCCAGCCTGTCTTTTCTTCTTATACGTGTCTTTTTGGGTCCACCCCCAGGTTTGTTACAAAGCTAACACTTTCTACTCACTCTGTCAATCTGTTTCTTTCTTAATTTCTTTCTTGTCTATTTCCCCTCAGCCTAACAATTTCTCAAAATACCTGCCATTTGATAAACACTCTATCTTTACCATAAATAACATCTTTCTTAAATTTATTTATTTTAAGAGAGAGAGAGAGAGAAAGTGAGCTGGGGAGGGGCAGAAAGAGAGGGAGAGAGAAGAAGAGCGAGAATCCCAAGCAGACTCCGCACTGTCAGCATGTGGGGCTTGAACTCATGAACGGTGAGATCATGACCTGGGCTGAAACCAAGACTCCATGCTAACTGACTGTGCCATCCAGGTGCCCAAAATAACACTTGTTTTTATTCTACTTCTTCTTTCCCATCCCAGTTAAACTTGTTTTAAAAAGCTGTCTACACTCGATTTGTCACCTTCCATCCACATCTCAGCTTGATGCAGTTTGGATACCATCCCCATGATTCCCTGGGATTGTTTCTGCCTCAGATCACTGATATCCTAGTGGTTTTATCCTTGAACATTTTTTAGAACATACCTTCTTTCATCTTGTGACATCGGAGCCTGTTGGCTACTTTCTTCTTGAAACTCTACCGTTAGCGTTAGAGACACTGCCACTCCTGGCTCTCCCCCTTCCTCTCTGAATTCTTTCTTGGGTGCCTTGGTTTCCTTTTTCTGTCTACGCTTGCTTGATCTCAGAAGTCTAGCCTTGGCTCTCTCATCTTCTTCTTCCATGCACTGTCCTCAGGTAATGTTATCAGCTCCCTTGACTTCAGCTACCGACATCTCTGCCCTCTCTCTGGAGCTCTAGACTTTGCCTTTACTTCAGATGCAACCAAGCATAATCTGAGCTTGTTAACCTGACTCATTGCCCTTTCCCCCAGTCCTGCTGCTCCATTTGTGTTCAACCAGTGGAAATTTAGACAGAACTCTTTCCTGCCCCTTCCACTTGAAATTGGTGACTGAGACTCATATATGTTCTAGCCCCTAAATCCTATTACATATCATTTTATCGGTCTTCAACTAGAGTACATAATGGCCTTCAAAGCAGGCAGGCTCCTCACCATCATTCCTGCTTCCTTCCATCTACCGTCCAACGCATAAACTGAAAGGTTTTTCTAAACTGTAAGTAGAGTCACAACTCTTCCTTGCTGGAAACCATTTCATGGCTCGGCAAGGTCTTTAGGAACTGCCATGCGGCAGCCCAGGAGCCACACCCAGCTATTTATACATGTTACTTAGCTGGCAGCGTTAGTTAAAAACTTGAGTTTTTCGGGGCGCCTGGGTCTCTCAGTCGGTTAAGGCTCTGACTCTCCATTTTGGCTCAGGTCACGATCTCTTGGTTCATGGGTTCAAGCCTCGTGTCCGGCTGCGCACTACTCTAGTTTCTGTATGGATCCTTGATCTCATGGATCACGTAAGCACAGCATACAAAACCTTTCCTGATCTGGCCTGGCCCACCTTTCTACTCTTATTTCATGCTTTCAACTCAGGTCTTTGATGCTAAGGCTCATGTTTATCCACTACACCACACCGCTTCTTTGAATCCTTGGGCTTATGAAATGTGAGAAGCCAATGCAGATAATGAATGGAGCAGCAAACTCAAACTACAGGGAAGAAGTGTGAGTGGAGTGCGCGTAAGTAAAAGGGATAAGGACACAAGTGCAGAAAGGTAGTCACGTGGCAATTCCATCCACAGATGTGGCATCCCACTTATTTTTTGGAGCCAGGGTGAAGGCAATAATATAATCGATTTTTCAGTCTCTGTGTTTCATTTATCATCGTGACTTTAGCACAGTTCTGATCCTCAGCAGGCATTTAATAAACGCTTATTAGATCCTACATTCTTGTAGAAGCGTGCAAAAAACGTGAATGTTCTGCTACTCCCAGGCTACGGTTTCTCTTTCTCATCTTTCAGTGAATCCACTGGTTATTCAGAAAGAGTGTATCCTGTACACCTGCTTTCAGTGTACCCCAGATCATCCTAATAGCAAAGAAAGGAAATACGAAAGAGTTCAAAGTGTGCTAGATATGGTAAACCCAGTGAGAGGATTACATAGGAAAATGAAGGAAGAAAATCCTTTCTTCTCCCCCTTTACCTGTCTACCATTTGAACACAAGTTACAGCAATAATGTAGGTATAAAGAATGTTCATGCTAAGACTAATGACATAGGAATTGTACATGCAGAGTGAGAAACTCATTTCCAGGGACTGTGGAGGCATTTCCCCATGCCATGAGTTTAAACAGCTTGGCTGGCCATCACTTCTATCACCTTTGATCTTTGCTCGGCTTGAGGGCATACCCCTCACATCCCTCATACAAAATTCCCAAACACACACAGACCACAAAGGACTGAGGCTCAGGCTTCAGGAGGTAGAAGTCATCTGGAAACCCTACACAACACAGGTTCCTGGGCCCCCAATAAGTTAAGGTGAGGCCATGGCATCTGCGTTTTAAGCTAAGTTTTCCTGAGGATCCAAAAGTAGACAAATGCCATTCTCTGAAATTGCAAAACAATTCGGATTATTTTAGAACCACCTTAGTATTTTAGAACATAAAAGATTCTCATGGTACCATAATCTGCTGTCAGGCCTGGTCCAGTCCCATCATGGCTACCATTCACCGTCCCCACTCCTCTATGTCTTTTATTAAATGGCAAAAATTTTTGCTCTTGCCCTCCTAATTGCAGTCACCACGTCCTCAAAGAAATACTGCCCGTATCTTGACCTACATCATTAGGTGCTTATTTCTGTGGCTGAGGCAGCTAAGCTCTTGAAATATCTATTATGCAACTGTGTCTGGGTCCTGTACTCATTAAAGTGATACGAAAGTCTTAGGGTCTTTGTTTTTTTCTTCACAGCAGGTTGGCAGTCATTCAATTAGAGTGTAATTCAGTATTGCAGCTCACTTCACTTTAAACTGTTCATCTCAATTCTGATGATTATGCTCAAAGGTTTACTCTATCCAGATGCCAAGCTTCTCCAACTGGACAGAAGCAAAGCAGAAATATTTGTTTGGCAAGGCCTGGCAAATGTTTGGGGGTATTGTCATGTCACAGCAGGGCACCAGTCAGGTTGTAATTTGCCTTAATTGTTCTTCCCACAAATAGCAACGATGATCACCTCTAGGTCACTGGCACTCAAAGAAGGATTTCTTCCCAGTCACTGTAAAAACCAAAATACTTTCCAATAACACCTTCCTCAGGATTCAACTGCAAAGGATCCTGGATTCTGACCATTTAGTGTCTTGACCTGACACATGATTTAGTGGGTTAAGTCACAAACCTGCCTATGTATCTGTGTGCACATTAGCAACATGGAAATAACTCGGAGAAATCACTGGTCTCCCACGAAACAACCAGTGTTCTCTACACATAATTTGTTCCACCTGCCATGTTTACAAGGCACCCTAAGGAGAGCTAGAGTAAAGCCCAGCCATCCATCTGCCTCCCAGCTGTCAGGGGTAATTATTACCTCAACTAAGCAAGGAGGAATGCACAGCAGGCTGCTAACCACGGCAGGTGACCGAGGGAGGTGACTCACTGACTCACCCAGGTCATGGGCTTTTCCAAGAATGGCTGGAGTCATGGTGTGATGACAAACAAAATTCACTACTGACCAAGAAAGGGGAGAAATATGGACAGAGGCCTAGATTCAATGGGTCACACCCAGGACACAAATCACGAACATGAGTCTTATCACTTCTCGTGGGGATGCTAAAACACGAAGGAAGGGTGATGTTCTGCCACACCGCTGGTTAAAGAAAACCTTAAAAGGAGGAAAAGGGACATGAAAGCACATGTTTTGTTTCTATTAACCTACTATTAACTGTACTTCTGTAAGTATTCTTAAAAAATTTTTTAATTAATATTTACTAGGAATATATAATGTTTTACTTGCCTTGCACGAAAAACAGGGCCTGACCTCCAATACCATATAAACTTAACTGTCCCCAATTAAGGTCACAGTGATGAAGACCAAATACAAACTGTAAGGAATAGACTGTTTTATCAGGAGAATGATGTTGGAGTGCAAAACATACATGCTGATAAAGGGCACAAAATACATGCATATCTTCAAAGAGCCTCTGTTATTAAGAATCTATTAAAAGAAGCGCTCTTTGGGATTATACCCCAAATGAACTGCAAAAGGTCACACACAACTCCTCTCTGAAATGAGACAGATACAACAAGCAAATTAGCATATAGAATATCAAGTCGTTAAATGTTCCTTGTCAAAGCTCCCGTGGGAAGACAGGGGGCAGGGCGGGAGAGGGGGAAGAAAGAGAGTAGGCAGAAATGGACCGGTCACTTTGCAAATACATGGTTCCCAGTCTGGTAATTTCACAGGTCAGTAAAATTAAAAGAAAAACATATGGTGGACATGGAGAACACATTAACATAGAGTTGTCATTTACTCTACTCAAGTTTGACTACCATCCACTACCGTGACTTTTTGTTGTCATAAAACATAATATAACATAACAATGTAATAATATATGAAGGATAGAAAAGTCAGACTCTCAAAATAAAGGATAATTCTTTACAGTAAGGAAATTTAAATTCATGTAAACTCACCACATCCTTCTTTTAAAAACTGAACATCTCAGAACATATGATGTTTCACAATTAATGCCTTTGATACAAATTTGGAGAAAGAGTCTCTAACTTGCAGTTCTGAAAATGTAGTTTTCAAATTAAATTGCCTTGTGTCAGAGGACTATTTTCCTCCATAATTTCATCCCTGAGTGTAAGAATTCCCCTAACTCTGCATGTCCTTTTTCACATCAGTCAACGTGATGATTGATAAAGAACACGTGCTCACACAGAATGATCACCGTAAGGCAATGAAGCTACGGCAGCCACAGATCTCTCTAAATTATTTTAATTTAATCCTAGCAGAGGATGGCATTTCTAATGTTTGCATGTACCTCGGTCTCTGACTTAACTGCCATGATTAAGCAGCCCACACGTATTCTGGCCTTGGTGTTAAAATGGCTGGATTAAAACCAGCGATTTCCCCCTGCTGGCTGGAAGTGTTTTACATTCTCTACCTCACTGCCTGCAGCTTTAATGCTCCCCATAGTACCAAACCCATTTATTTTCCATCCCCCGACTGACCTCCTAAAACATCATTAACACGCCCCCAAAGGGGGCTCCTGTCAATTGTAGCGCAGCACTCAAGGCTGTCTTGGGGTCTATCGGGGCTCCACAGAACCGGAAGGCGCAGAAGGAGAGGCACCATCCCAAGCCCTACAGAGCACCAATACAGAAAGATGAGGCCTAGGAACAGGGCGAATCCTATTCTGAGACCATGCAAGGCTAATGATGGGAAGACGGGTTTATAGACACCGTAATTAGATGCTTCTGCCAGTCAATTTTCGGCCAGTTAATGGCAGAAGAATCAATATCTACTTTCGATTTTCCTGTACAGCATTAGGGCCTTAGTGGGAGACAGGTCTACTGGGAAGGAGAAATCACCCAGGATGGGTCTTGGAGAGAGTGATTCATGACCAAAATTTATAATTCCATTGGTTTGCTTAATATATTTTCTAGAATATATCTGGAGTTCCTCTTTTTTTTCTTTTCTTGCTACTACTACTCACCCTGAAGTCAGTCACAGAGAAAATGATTACGTGGAGAAACTATGGGGAATAAGTGTGGAATGGAGTTATGTACACAAAGCGTGTCAGTTTGAAATGATAACCGCTGGATTCATCCACACTGAAACACAGGGACTCCTGAGCTCCAAGATGGAGTGAGAGCAAACAGCCCCGCCTTTCGCAAACATGTCTCCAGATCCTAGGGATCTGGGTTCCCTTCTTGCAAAAGCTTCAGTGGGTGTCCATTTTAAATTAGATTCATATAGTCCAAATGGTTTTAAAATATAATAATTTGATAGAATTTTTCTTCAGAATCAGGCAGAGAATCTGAGGCTTTACAGAGGAAAAAAAGTTGGCAGCACCATATTTCTAATTTATGCATGGGGTAGAATTATTTTGTCGAAGTATATAAGAAATCCAAAGCTGCACTTAAAAGAACCTGAAAAACGCAGTAGCTGACACTAAAAATAATATCGAGTCCTGCTAAATTAGGACATTAATCATAGCATCTCGATTCCTATACATTGGCCAATCTTCTAATTACATTTTCCCTGAGTAAGCCCTAAACATTATCCACTATGAAACATTCTTCATTACTCACAAGACAGTCACTCTTTTAAATTTTACCCAATTTCTGAATACTTCACAAAGAATACAAGTCATTCCAGGTCACGTGCTTTAATGCGTCATACCAGGCTCTGCCAACTGATAATGGTGGCATCGTCAGAAGCTATGAAGAGATTTGTGCCTTTACCAAATAAGCTCACAACTTTAAGGAAACTTCTTAATCATGTGCTAAAACTGACATCCATAGTTCATCTTATTAAGAACCATCATTTATTTATTAAGTGCTTCTATTAGCCAGGCACTGCACGAGAATTACCTTTAGGTCTCATTCAATCTTACAGAAACTTCACAAGGTATGTATCATCTCATTTTATGGATATAACAACTGAGGCTCAGAGAGGTTAAGCAACCTGCCCAAGGTCATTCAGCTTGTAAATGGCGAAAAGGTCAGGAACTCCAGCTCAGGTATGGCAGATTACAAAGCCTGCGCTCTTTCCCTCTAAACTACAAGGTCAGGCCCAGCCTTGGGATATAAACATCCTTGATCCTGACCTCGTTCATTAGGAATTGTTTTATCTTTGAGGATTCCATAATCAGAAGTACACAGGTTTATAAAGGCTGCTGGTACAAAATGCAAGCAAATACATTTCCCAGAATGAACAAAGCAATAGTTTTTTCAACAATCATAGGAAAAGAAGTTAGATTTCACGTGGTAAATTATAAACTAGAATAATGTATAAAAACAGGTATAAATGCCCATCAGGACTGAACCATATGAAACTGCTATATGTGAAGGTCAAAACAGCCAAAAAAGGTGCAACCTCAGACGATTCCTCCTAACAATAGAAGTGCAGATCGAGGCCCTACGGGGCGCACTCCAGTCCATCCACTTTGCACCAGCAGAGCACAAACTTGGTGATTGTGTGTGACTCCCATGGGTACGATACCTGAGCAGAAGCTGTTGCTGCTAATGGTCCTCGCTGAGCGCCCAGAGCTGCTGGGGTTGAACTCTCTGCTCTCTTCCTCAGAGAAGGGAGACTCAGAGGCTGGGGACACTTTGTGCTGTTGCTGGGGCAGATGGGGCCGAAGAATCAAACGGGGAATTCGGCTTCTGGAAATCTCCTTCTCATGATGCTGCACTCTCTGCTCCTTCTCAAAATTGGACATTAAAAAGAAGACAAATGGAAATTTGTTTCCCCCCTCTTAACTCCTGTTTGTTCCTTCTGGGCTCAGTTTCTAAGACATCACATTTCTGAACACTGAATCTCCACAGGGCGAAGTGATTCCTTATCTCAGTTGCTTCAATGAGCACCAAAACTCCGCCACTGCCACGGCTAATTCTTCAGATCTTCTGAAGACCACATACTTGAGCATAGGTGCGTATGCGCGCACACACACACCTCTGCTCATTAGCAGGAAGGCCATTCCCTCCGCCCATGTGACCCCTAACTCAGCTTCCCTCTCTGGCTTCTTCTCTCAGATTCAAGCTTTTGCTTCTCTCAAAGGTTCTTGATCACTCACAGCACACTCCACCTTATTACTTGATTTCCTCTAGACTTCCATTTTGCTTTCTCTGAATTAGCTGTGACAATCCGACTTCTGTTTTCCTGTCTCCTCACAAAGTAGACCCCTATACCTGGAACAATTCTCTCTGGATGGATCATGCAGCCTTGCCTTTCAATCCCTCCTCTTCCGGCCAGGATCTTAATTATTCATTAATATCCTGGTACACGAGGCTTGTTGCCAACAGAAAAGCAAACAAAAATCCAATACCCAGTAAGATGTCTCCACCTTTTACATCCTGGTTAGCTTCTGTTTTCCTTGCAGAACACCCACGAGAAGAGAGTTTTCTCTCTCTTTTTAAAAACACAGCATTAAACACAGAGGGCCATGCCTGGGTCTTAAAAATGCATTAAAAAGTAATATTTTGGCAGGGTGTTCCAATTTTTAAAGTGCTTTCCCAACCATTACCTCATTTGATCTTTACAACCCGCGCCCTGGAGAGGACACTCCCTATTTTCAGATGAGGAAACTGAGGCTAAAAGAGGTAAAGATGCTTAGGCAACAATGCATATCTAGCAGCAGAACAAGCTGTAAGTCCAGTGCTTTTCAGGGTCACCACCGCCCTGCCTTATTAAAATGGATTCCTAGGAGGAGCTCTTTGCAAAAAACTCCATGCTCCCTCCAACCTCTGCAATCGAAAAAGGCTTTTGGATTAGTAACAAGCACTATTTGGAAACATGACCTCCTGCCCATTTCCACCGGCTTACCAGGAAGGGTCGCTGCCAAAGGAAACATCTCTGGGAGGTCTGCACAGGGCAGCAACTGAAGGGAAAGCCGCGGCCGCGGGAACTCCTGAGGTCGCGCAGGCATCCGCCCCATCCAGGGCGAGAGCCGCACCCAGCCTCTGGATTCGTGCTGCACATCAGTCACCCAGCAGGTAGCCCACGTCAGCCACCGTCGGCACACTGCAGACCCTGCACCAATGCTGGGGCGCCGACATGCTGGGGATCTGATTTCTCAGTCTCCAATACACCAAATCCTGTTTATTCACATCACTAGCCGGGCATCATCTGAGAGCTAGATCCCAAATCCCAATTTCAGATGGGATTAACCCTTCAAAGTCAATCATTTAATCCTCGTGTCACCGCCTCAAATTTTCTTCCTCCAGTACCATCTCTCCATCTCCTAAGTCTCATCATCACCTGAGCAAAGGTCCCTCTGCCTCCCCATCGTCCCCACCACCTCCTTGTCCCCGTTCCCCGCGACTGTACGCCACCCCTCCGGGTCTCACCTGACCCGCCCTGGGGCCCCCGCGGCGCCCACCTTCCTCCCTCTCCCCGGCGCCCGCGGACTCTGTCCCCCGCGTCCCCACGACGTGCCCTCCTTACCTTGGTCTCCCGGAGGGGTCCCATGGCTCTGCTGCCCGCCGGGTCCCCGCGCCGCCGCCGCCGCCGCCGCCGTCCAGGAGGAGGGACCTGCGGGCAAGCGAGCGAGGACACTGCGCTGAGCCGGC
>NC_043714.1:51078782-51116301 GCF_006229205.1 Suricata suricatta
GCCCCCGCCACCTGCCGGGCCCCCGGGCGGCTCGTCGGGGCCGCCCGCGCTTCCCCCTGGCACCGCGCGCCCCTCCCGCTCTGGATCCCGACCCGCCCCCAGCATCTCCAGCCGGGAGGTGTCCGACCCTCGCTTTGGCACCTTAGGGTCTGGTTTGACGGGGGTGCACGTCCGAGAGAAAAACGGAGAAAACCTGCGATATCACGATGAGCCAAAATGGAGAAAGTTTTCTTCCCTCGCGGCCCCTCCCTGCCCTCTCGGGTTTTAAAGTCCGCACACGGCTCCCCGCAATTACCTCCCCCGAGAGAGATGGGGCGGGTCCCCCGCACCCGGGCCCCAGCCAAGCCAGTGCTGCAGGACTGACACAGCAGCCCGTGCAGGGAGGGGTCGCACCGGCCGAGATTCTCCTTGGGGGACTTGCATCAGCAGTTCCAGAAAAAAACGACGGGGCCAGTTCCCTAGGGCTTAGGGGAGCCAGGCTGTTTAAAGGGGAGGGCTGCCTTTTCTCCATCCCTGCCTTGAAGCGGCTGGGAACGCGCCCCTCGGGCACCTTGCTAGGGGAAAGGCTACCCTTGAACTCAGAAACTCCAGCCCTCTACTCTCTTCCAGCCGAGGCCTTTACCTTAAAGTTCTTGACCTCTCTGAACTTCAAGTTTATCCTCGTTAAATGAGGGATAATAATAACGGTATCTACCTCAAAGGTAGCTGTGAGGATTAGATGAGGAAAACAAAATAGTTATTCCCAGCCTATTGAACAGAACTTTCCAAAGGGCAATCCACATTCACCCATTCAGTATTTGCTGAGGCCTCTTACATGGCAGAAAAAGCATTTATGAGACATATTTGTTCAAAAAGCTTAAAATCTGTCCAGCTGAGGACTTAAAAGAGAGATCCTCAGCTGGGTCATGGGCCTCACTTATTACAACTGCTCTAGTTAATCTTATGGAACTCAACATAAGTAAGAAGAGATGCCCTTCACTCAGAATTGGAGGATGTTCTAAGCAGCAACGTGGACAGGAAACAGTCTCATCCTCACACCCAGTGTTGTACATGGGAGGACTATAATCCTGGACAATTGTATTTGAACTACCTCCATCCCCATCTGTCTGCCCTGAAAACAGCATTTTTCTGAGCCCTTAAATCTCAAATATAGGAATGAGCAGTGTGAGTCCAAAGAGAGCCTGAAATCAAAGGATTAGAGAAATCAATTTGCCTTTTTCCGATATCCCTAAGGAAAGTTTATCCCATACATCATGATTTTCACTCTACTTTGATTTCTTAACCGGCGAGCTTGGTAATCTTAAGGATCTTTATTTGGAGGGAGGAGGTGATTAATCCGTACTTTCTGTACCCACGCTGTCTTAGATAAGGACTTCAGGAAAGTGATGATTCCTACAATCTATTATTTCCAAAATTATGGGCCCAAGGACTTGTACTATGACATAGAAATGGACTGTTAAGGCCAAAATGTGTTCCTGAATTCACTACTGAGAATTGAGAATTGAGTCTGGGGGGCTCATAGTAGAAACACCAACCACTGAGCTGAGTGGTTCTGAGTCCAAATCCTAACCCCAGAGTCATTCTTGACTTTTTCTTCTTCCTCATATGGCCCCCACATACCAGAAACCAGCAAGTCATCTCCATGTTACTCTAGTAATCAATCTGATTACTTTGGTCTACTGTTCCACTCTATTATCTTCATTTAGAGTCTAAACCACAAACATTCCAGATTATTGCAGAAGTGGTCTAACTGAAGTTGTCTTGTTTACAATCTTGCCTCTTATTCCTTTTTTTTTTTTTTTGCCAGTTTTAACATTTTTCCACAAGGCCTTTCTGAATGGCCAAATCAAGCCATTAAAATTTCATTAAAACTCATTAATCACTTCTCAGTTGTCCTCTAAGTCATATTCAAACTCCTGAATGTGGCACAGAAGCCTTCAATGATCTGGTCTTGTTTACCTCTCTGATCTCATTGTTACCACTCCTCATCCACCCATCCTCCCTCCTTGCCTCCGCCCCTTCTCTGTTCTTGCCACCGTTGGTACTCTCCCTCCACCTACAAATGGATAACCCTCAAACTGTAGAAATTTCAGTTCTCTGGAGGGGTCATGCTTTCTTTTTCCTCTAAACTGTTCACGTGCTGGTCCCTCTGTCTAAAGCATTTCTTGCATCTCACTCCCCTTAACCTCCTTCAACTCCTAAAGATACATTAAGTTTCATTTTAGAGACAGCTTCTTCCAGGAAACCTGACCCCTGAAGGTCAGTCCTTACATATTTCCAGGACACCTGTTTTAAATTCACCCCAGGAGAACTGTTCAGATGTTGTATCATAATTCCCTATTTATTTGTCTGTCTTCACCGGGGATCATAGGCCGTGTCGTGCCTAGTACAGGTCCTGTCATATAGAAGACACTCAATATACAACAGTCAAACGAACGGATGCATGAATGAGTGAGTTCTATAAGCCCGTGAGCCCATCAACACAGGGTAAAGAAAATAGACAGCTCTGGTTTGCGAATGACTCAGAGAAAGCTGCTGTTTCCAGTATGTCTTTGTATTTGATGATGGGGTGTGTGCCTAAAAAAATCCAACATGTGTTCAGTGAAAGCTTTTACTGCAGAAGTGCAGGCAGTGAGAGGCTGTGTGGTAGCCCCGCTGTCACCATGGCAACACTGCCAAGGGAAAGGCTGATGATTTCCTCTTCCAACGTCTCTTAGCTCCGTACTTTTGGAGCCCAAGCCTGTTTTTCTGCTGTTCTAAAAGGCAAGTTTTAGAAATGATAATATATATGCTGCCTTTAATTTCATTCAAGTGTTTCTCATGTCATTAAGAGAAATGTCTTATCATGTTTGGATTATACCATCAAAGACATATAATCTAATATAGCATATTATATTCATCTTTCATCTGCTTTTAAGTATTCTCATGCATCATTTTCCATTTCTACTTGTTTTGTCATCTTGTTTTGTAATTTTGTGGTTTCTCCTTTAGAAACGAATGTAATGCTGGGTTTTAGAAAATATCAGCTGCTTTAGAAGGCTAGAACCCTTCAAGATTATAAATAATATCCATGTTCAGGCCTGGGAAGGAACCGGAAATTTGGGTGTTATAGTTTGGGGGAAAAGAAGTATGTGCAGGTAACTATGCCCCCCGAATCTAGTATAAATTATTTAATTCTTTGTTTATGTGAAATTAAATGAAGAGTCTCTTCATTTACACAAAACTTTATATTTTCAGAGCTCTTTCTATTTTTAGAAACTCATTTGAACCTCACAAAAATCCTATGAGGTGCATGTGGCCAAGCCCTGAAACTAGAGAAGTGATAAAGGACAGGTTTTTTATTGATAGGAACCCCCCAGCCAGCAAACTTTACAGAAAAGACAATATATATAAAAGCACTGCAAAGAGAAAGCATCTCCACCATACAACCGAGACCTAGTGCAGCCCCTGCCTCCTCCACCCCCCCACCCCGCCCCCATCCGCTCTCCCTCACAGCTCACAGCTCACCTGCCTGTGTATGCTGAGGGCTTCTCCGGACTCCGTCAAGACTGACAAAGCACCATCTCCTAATCCTATCAGCTGTGTGAGCTAGCGCTGCCTTCTGTCTCAGTGACCCGACGTTGGGTGATCTGCACAGCAACAAGGAGCAGCTGACGTGCTTTACAACACGTCATGAGGAGAAGCTGCATTCTGGGGCGTCCTGGGAATTTTTTTGTGTGTGTGGTGGGGTGGAGACCCATATTTTTCTCACCGGGGAGAGAGCTGCCCATTTTCAATCCTCCTCTTACTGTATGTGTGTTAATGTTACTCTGTGGTTAAAGGATTTTGCTGTTGCATAACTGTAAAGAGTAGAATTCTGCAAGATCACTCCCTGAGGAGGGGGCCCAGAGAGTACCTGGAATAGAGAGGGGAGTGGGCAGCCTGAGGTAGGGCCGGCCAGAACATCCAGTGGATTCAGAGGGTAGCACTTATTTCTGCTCCACCGAGCCCTCAGTCAGAGGCACCTCTCAGATGAAGAACGGGAATTAAGGGAAACTCCAGCTGAAGAGGCAGAGAGGTTGAGGGTTGGGGGCTTTGAAGAACGGTATGGACACCATCTTCCACTTGTCTGATGGGGGAGCAAATATGAGGTAATCCTCCCCAAATGCCATCTGCTGTTCGTGGCCTTTTGCCCATTTTTAAGAATAGGGACAGATACTAGCCAAAGACAGAGAGATGGTGATTGTCTTGAACAAATTGGGGGCCATGTGGTTGGACAAGTACATGTATACTTATCAGGGCAGTAGATTCAAATGACTGAAACTAAGATGTTCTGCTAGGTATAAGTGTCAAGGCTGCCAAGAAACTGAGTCTTGATATTTACCTAGTGAAAAGCTTCAAATGACTGGACAAGACAGCAAAATGTGTGGGTCTTATAGATTTACAGAAAGGGCAAGGAAAGTTATCCATAATGTAGGCATAAGAAGGCCTAAATCCAGAGGTTGAATTCTGGGCGGAAAGAAAATCACCTTCCACTCTTAGGAGACCAAGAGACTAGAAAGTAGATGAGAAGCACAGCTGTTGAAAGCTGCCTGAGCCCAGTTTGGAGAGCAGCGACTTGGAGAGAAGATGAGGCTGAGAGTCTTTTCACACATGGAAGGGGCAGAGCAGGTACCCCAGGTCAGAGGCTCTGAAAGATGCATTCAGCATCCACACCAGTCTAGGTTTAGAAAAGAAGTTTATGATCTAAGTTCCCAGAAAGCAGATCTGTGGCTAGATTTATGTTAAAATAAAAGAATCTGTTCTCCATTATATCAGTTACTTCCATGCTCTTGTACTTGTTTTCCACTCAGATTTCTAGTAAATGTTCTCCTCCTTCTCCTCTTTCTTCTTCTTTTTTGAAATTTTGCCTTTATTTCTCCTAAAAGATGGGGGAAGGATTTTGAGATGGTCTACTCAAGGGGCAAGAGCAATATAGCAAAATGGAACAGAGCGCCCCTAGAGGCCAACTCCTGTGATGGCAGCTGCCGAAGTACAGGGGAAACCTTGAAGGACCAAGCCGTTGGACTTTGGGAGCGGGGTGGGCTTTATTTCCACCTCCTAGGTCACTGCTGTGAACTCTCTTCCCTCATCACCTGAAATCCTGTGACCTAATGAGTAAATGTAGCCCCCGTTATGTAGTTGTAGCTACTTTCCTGCAGAAGAATCTGTAGAAAAATAAATCCAGAATTTGGGAATATAGCCAACATTGTTTCATCTACCGGTGTGTCCTCCTTAGCTATTTCTAGAATACTGTTTAACCAAAGATGAAAAGAAGTACTTTTGAAAGAAATATATATGTAGCTCTAACATTTTCTTTTTAAAGATACAAAACCCACATCACCAAAATTTTGAAAAAGAAAAATATTACTCACCATCTCATTGCCCTAACATCAGTTATCCATATTCCTTCTGTTAACATTTTTGTGTATTTACTTTCAGGCTTATCTACTGTGCATCAAAAACAGAACTGTTAAAATGAGAATAAAAGTCTCACTTGGGGCCTCTTGATGCCATCGCATCTGGCTATTTCTGGACGGCTGTGGTAAGCTCCCAGGCCCATTGTTTTCCCAGAAGTTATTCCCCTCTGTTTTCCTCTGATTGGGCACTAATACAGGATATTAGGCTCTCGGTCCTCCTTACCACTGTTGACAAACAGCTGCGGCTGCAGCCAGAAGCTCAAGGGTATCTTCCCGGGTTCCTGGCCCTAGTGGTGACTGGACCAGCCAAATGTTTCAGGAAGAGCTGCCAGGGATATGACGGAGAATTAGCAAATTCAAGGCTTGAGAGTGACCTCAACTCAGAGGGTGGTAGAGAAACATCTGTGTCCCTTTCAAATAGGAGCCCAGCTAATGGCCTGCCCTGATGATGCTGATTCAAGCAAGGGGCAAGAGAGTGAAATGAGTTTCCTGAAGTCTGCAAAGGTATCTGTACTGAAAAGAAGTAGTTTAACAAAGGATATGGAATCTCCTGTCCCATAGGCCCTTCTTGGCCTCTTTCTGACTGGGTAGCCTTAGATCACTTTAACCCCTCTAGGACTGAGCATATGATAAGTACATGTTAATTAAAAGAAGAAAGGAAGGGAGGAAAGAGGGGAAGGAGGGAGGGAGGGAGAGATGGAAGGAGGGAAAGAGGGAAAGAAGAAAGAACATTTTGTGCCAGTTAATATCTTTGGGAAAATTAACTTCTCTGATCCTCATTTTCTCACCTATAAAATGGACTTAATAACAGAAATTACTTCATAGTGCTGTTTTAAGGATTAGATAAGAATACATGCAAAACCTATCATTTACGTTGGGCACATGGTAGGGTTTAACAGACACCCTCTCTCCCTCAGGACCAACCACCATTTCTACCTCCTGTGTACTTTTTTCATATTCTCCATATCCTGAAGATTTTTATTTTAATTTTTATTAAGGGGAAGCATTATGGTTTTCCCCAAGTGCTCGCTTTGGGAGCACATACACTCATGATTTCCCCAGGTGACTTATGAGATAGAAACTGAATTTTTCATGGGAAAAGATGTTGACAGAACTTTTCTTCCCAAAGTAAGATTAAAAAGGTGGAAGGCATGATAAATGGCCTAATACCTCTCATCCCTCAATCCGTCCACCCATTCATCCATCCATCCGTCAGTGTTTATTTCATTCCTATTCTGAGCCACACACTGGCTTAGATACTGTTTCCAGTGTATTCAAAAATGAACAGTTTCCTGTCCTCAAGTATCTCACAGTCCAGTAGAGAGATGGGCATGGCCATACACTGCTACGCTATTCACGTTGTTAACCTCTTGACACAACAGTGTCCTGAGGGCTGGCCAGTATCCCAATTAGTCTGGGGTCTAGGCTTCCAGGAGTGAGTTTTAAAAAGAATTTCAAAGGATGAATGGGTGCTGTCATAACTTGGGTAGAGTTCCTTTCTTTCTCTCTCTCCTGCCCTCTTCTGTTTTCTCTTATCACTTTCCCTCCCCTTCCTTGCCCTTCACTTCCTCAACCCCTCCCCCCAACCCTTCTTTTTACTTTGAGAGACCTGCTACTCTTCATACTGGCCGATGGACTGATACAGAGAGAAACTTTAGGTTTCCCCTTGAATCTTTACTGTTTGACTGTAATTTTCTGGAAGAAAAGGTTTTTTATTTTCAGAGTTTTGATGGCCTAATACACCATCAAGCACATACCTGGTGCTTCAATCAATATTCTAATTAGCAATATTATTTAAAATTTCAAGAACACCATGTTATACTGCCACCTATTGGTTCATTAGTGAATTGTCTCCTGACCGGTGAAGTCTGTTCTTTTGGTTTGCAACCAAGTAAGTCTTCATAACAGACCTTCACAGTGGCCTTATTTAAACTTTCATCACTTTCAGAAAACTTCCAAAGTTTAAGGTTACACATAACTGAATACATAGGTGTGATAATAAGTATGCGCTTTGTGGTCTGACAAACGGTTCCCAATGTTTTTCTTCTCTTTATCTGCTGAGGCACCGTAGACAGACGAGGTAAGTCATATTTGTAAGTCATAGTCAGATATTTCCTACCCTTTATATTTCCAAATCTACTTCTCAAATTATTAGACTACATTTTTATAGCACTTTTAGGTTTATATAAAAATTAAGCAGAAAGTACAGAGTTCCCATTTACTGTTCCAAAGCTCAAAAATAGATCTCAGAATTTTGGACACAATCCATTCCTTTTCTTCTTCTTTTTTTTAAATCTTTGGATACAATCCATTCCTAATTAAACTCTACTTCTGAAGGGGGTTCAATCAAATGCCTATCACATCCCTTACCTCTTCCCTGCCCTTCACTATACCCCCTACACCTGCTTGGTTTGCTTCCAAGATCTTCTAACTTCATGGTGGACTCAAGGCCAAGACTTCTGAATCTTTCTTGCTCTTTTTTTTAAACATTTTTTTTCAACACTGATTTATTTTTGAGAGACAAAGACAGAGCCTGAGCAGGGGAGGGGCAGAGAGAGAGAGGGAGACACAGAAACCAAAGCAGACTCCATGCTCTGAGCTGTCAGCACAAAACCCAATACGGAGCTCGAACTCACAAACTGAGATCATGACCTGGGCCAAAGTCAGATGTTTAACTGACTGAACCACCCAGGTGCCCCTTTGATACTCTTAACAGAACTACTCTCCTCTGACAGGAAGCTGAGCAGAGGGTAGGGGGTAAGCCCCGCATGCCTGCAGGTGGATGATACCTCTCTCTAGCTGCAGGGGGACCTCAGTGCTCCCTGGCAATCATTTTATGGCCCTTTATCAGCATGCTTTCCTATTCTCTACAGGGTCTAGTTGGAACCCCCGCACTTCAAATCTACTGTCCTACCAACTCCACCCTCATGCTATACAGATGCCCCCATCTCCTGACTGACAAAATAGAATCTTTAAGAGAACTCTCTCAATCTCTTGCCTCCAAACCTACGAATTCACCTGCTTCTACCCCATCATCTCCATTCCTGGTCCTTTCGAATGGAAGTCGTCCCTCTTCTGTACAAGGATAATTCTTTTACTTGGGCTTTGGGTCCCACCCTTTCTACATCTTAAAGGTAGTTATCCCATTAGTTAGTCCTTCTAAAACTCCAGGTTTCTATTTCTTTATCTATAAAATGGAGCAATCACGGTACCGACTTCATAGGGTTATTGTGAACATCAGAAGAGTTAATACATGTGAAGAACTTGGAAGTCTCTAGTGTATATCAGGCACTCAGTGAGTGTTCACTGTGACTGTTAGCTACTATTCTTTTTTTGATAACTTTAATTTACTTTTTCTATCAGAGAGTTCACATCACCATTTCAATATGAGTCCTTTCCCAACTAAATAAATGACTCTCTGAAACTCTCGTATCTATTACTACCCAGTTGCTTCTCCCCATTCATCATCAAACTTCTGAGTCTATATTCTGATGTCTCACTTTATCCTTGCCCCTTCACTCTACCCATGCATGTGTATCCACCATTCTATCAAGAGCTCATGCCCAAAGAAAAAACTTACCTCCACGTGGTTTAATCTAATGGCTACTTTTTATCTTAATCTGACCTCTCATCAGCCTTTAGGATAAACACTCCCCCCCTTTTGAAAACTGCTTTCCTTCTATAACTCCGCCCTCCTGTTTTCTTCCCTTCTCTGTATCCTTTCTGGCCATTCCTTAAATGTCGGTGTTCCTCAGTTACTTGTGCTGACCCTCTCATATTTTCATCCTCCTTTCCCTCCCTAAGTAATATCTTTCCTTTTAACTGTTTCCATTATTACTTTTTTTTCTTCACAAGAACTTTATTTTAGATTTCATGTCCTTATAAAAAGTACATTACATCAAGATTGCAAAAAAGACAACTTTTCAATGAGACTACTATACACTCATCTATATTACCTCATAATTCATTTCCTATCCTACCCAATGATAAAACATTTTATCCTTCTTCCATAAATTCTACAAATCCACATCTCTATGCATGACTATCCCATAATCCATCTGGATATCTTGACTTTGGCATCCCTTAGGGTCCACAAACTCACTATATTCCAAACTGAATCTATCATATTTCCTCTAAAAGCTAATCTTCCTTCCGGGTTCTCTAAATTAATAAATGCTATTATCTTGCAGATCCAGGAAGCTGGATGGTACTCTGACTACTTCTCTCTCCTTCGCCTTTACAACTAATTGGAACTGAAGTCATATCTTTTCTACCTCTTAATTATCTTTAAAACATATTCATTTCTCTACATCTCTTCCAGCTTGGATTTCTAACCTGGCCTATAGACTTGTCTCCTTCAGTACATTTTCAAACAGTAGCCAGCGTGATCTCTTTAAAGTGCAAATTTGATCACTCTCCACCCGACCCTGCATCTCCTGGCCTCAGTGGAAGCCCTTCAGTGTTCAACATTGCTCTGACTATAACATTCATACACTAACATATGGCTTACAAGATCTCTCATGATCTAATCCTTGCATTCTACTTTTGACTTTCACAAATGTTGTTTCTTCCACCTAGAGCACTTCCCAATCTCTAACCTCCATCTCTCACCACGACCATCTGGTTACTATTGCCCTCCAGAGAGATTCACTGAAAAACATGATTTGTTAGAGTTATGAATTTACTCCAGTCTTGAGTGTGAAACAGAAAAGAATGATTTTTGGCTTTGAAAATGCTTTCTGCTCTAACCATACGGGTGCATAGTATTATGGAAAGATAAATTCATATTAAAGACAAGATGAACATGGAGGCTGTGTTAGCTTTTGGGCTAGTAACATGAGTTGAAGAGCAATTCAAAAGAATTTTTTAGTGATCAAGTGAAATAATGACTTCCAAATTGATATAACTTGAAAAGCTTCTGCCAGAGAAAATACATACGTTTCATCCTACTTATTATAAAATATTAATCTTAGCTTCATTATTCTAATAGACTCACTTCTCTCGAGTGAGAATTCAAATCATGCTCTTTGAAAAAGTATTCCCCTGACTCCTTGTTATAGTTTTCCCTCCTTTCCCCCCCACCACTTATTTGACTTTTAGTATTAAATTAGAAAACAATTCTCGTGAGGATTTATTTTTTAAAAAGACACTGGCATTTATATTTTTAAATACTCACATGGTTACATTGCTGTATTTTTTTAATAATACATTCAGGAAAATCCAACTTTTCCAACTGTATAAATGACTTAAGTAGATTGCTTTTGAAACTTGGAAAATTTATAGTAAATAACTATGGGGGCAAGAGAATATTAGAACATCTCACACTGTACAACCTTCTTATATACACTTGAGAGCAGCAGGTTTCCTAGTGCTCGAGATGCTAAGTATAGAAGCATGAGTTTGTTAAAAACCAATGTGCTTGCATTTCTCATAGTAAACATCTATAATTTCTGCATATAAATTACTATTTTTTTTCTGTCTACCTGAAGGCCAGTAATTCTCTCCACAGAGTTCTAAATTCAGAAACACATCTCTGGGAAAGGACTGTGAAATGCTGCATATGGGGAATAAATATAGACGTAAGAATCTTCTGTTTTTCATTTTTGGTTTTTAATTATGCAATAACAGATATCTGAAATGGTATTTTTAAAATATCACACTGGAGCTGAAGCAAATAAAAATTAGGCAATTTCTGTAATACTCATCTAAGAACTGCCTTACTGAGTTTTACTTTCATTGTTATAAATCCTATCCTGTGAGTTCCAGACTTTTTAGAAATAACTGATTTTATTTATTCAACAAATATTAACTGAGCCTTTTCCCTTGGCATGTATCAAGAACCCTCATGAATATTAGGGGACATTTAGGTAGTCTGGCTTGGCAATAGAAATAGATATGATTTTTAAATTTTACTCTGTGCCTTCAGCAGTTCTGGGACTCTTATATGTCCACAGAGAATAAAGGCAGAATAATGAACTCCATCCAATCATGCTTCATCCTTTTGGGCAATCTTTAAATAATTAACATAAAATATGATCATTTTACACATATAGAATAATGACATGACCTACTTAATATTAAACTATATTTGAAGATAAAGCAAAAATAAAAATGCAAACATAAATATGACAAAACACTATTTATTAATATCAGATTTTTTCTCCATAATTAAGAAATGTGGTCAAGTGAAAACCAAGCAAGTCTTTCTTCTCCTTGGTTGAGTCTCATGAATTCCTTTTCCATAGAGCACTGCTGTTCCTATACACATTAAAAACTTGGGGCACTTGGCTGGCTCGTCCATTGGACATCCAACTCTTGATTTTGGCTAAGGTCATGATCCCAGGGTCGTGGAACTGAGCCCATCAGGGTCTACACTGAGGCTTAGCGTGTAGCCTGCTTAAGATTCTCTCTCTTTCTCTCTGCCCCTCTCCCCTGCTTGTGTGCTCTCTCTAAAAACAAAAACAGAACACACCTAAATGGACACACAAAAACCCCTTAGTGATAAGAGATGTATTCACTTCTTCTATTTTGCCAGAGTATTTCTATTATTACACTTTATGGCAAAACAGTCATGCCTCCATAATTTTCAAATAGAGTCAGAGACAATGGCGATTTACAGAAGGAATTTGAGTAGAAAATTGTTTCCTTTTTTGTATTCAAAGAATATGGTTCTTCTTCAAAACTGAGGTTTTCGGAAGGTCTTTTGCCTACAGGTGGTTTGTTTGTTCTGGTGAGCTTGAAAGGAAAAATGGTTGACATCAGGTCTGTGTTACATAGTCCTGACATTGGGCCTTCTGCAGAAATGTGCATAGTCAAGCCCTGCTCAAGTGTTTTATTCCTGGAACCTGACTTCATCCTTTCCTTTCTACTGTTGCCATTGAAACTGCAAATGACTGCAGAATACAAATCATATGATAAATATTTGGAAATTTGTCTTTGTAGTTTTTCAGCACCGCTGCCAAATTTCTGGCCTAGAGAGCTGTGGGAGACTTTTCAACCTGAAACCTTTGAGCGATCCCATTCTCTAGCCAGCTGGGAAGCATCCACATGATTTAACTGTAGTAGCCTTTCAAAGGGATTAATAGACACTTCGAGTTCTTTGACTGCATATTTAAGGCGTGCTCATTTGTGGGTCATAGATTTATATCCAGTAATTTTAAACACTGAGATGCATCTTCTTTAGGGAGCCCCCCAAAATGTGATTTAAATTACATCAGTATAAATGCATTTATACTCATCTATTCTGATAGATGAGTATAAATGAGGCCTCTTTCCCTAAAATTTTTTAATCACAATAGGATCGCTCATTTAGTCTGATCCTACTGAAAGACGTTACTTTTGGGTTTCTTTCTGCATTCATTAGTAAATCACTGAGTGCACCATACAAGGTCCCTTTCTTGATCCTCCTGAAGGTAAGGCAGCACTTGTCAAGAAACAACGTGACAGAGCGCGGACCACAATGTCCCTCGGGAAGGCAACGCTATTTGGAGAGTAGGTTTAATATCTCATTGAGGAGAGAAAATATAGGACAAAGTTTAGACTAGTCAGCATCTTCAGGTAGCTCTGGTTTCTCATTTGTAGGACTGGATCTTCTCAGTGGCCAGCCTTGTAAACTGAGGCAGTAACATAAGAAATAAGGTTTCGCCTGCCCTGTCCTGTATGCTACAACCAGCGCATCCCATCTGTTTTCTTTCGTGTTGCTGGTCAGTCTTCCACAAATTCTGCTCAAGTTTTTAATTCACAAACAGTGGCTGTCTGATAAAAATTATAAAGAGAAGTGTGGCAAAGATGTCAACAAAGCCAGTGTTTTCACTGTCTTCTCAGCTGCTAGCTCTCTAAGTGGTGAAGACAAGGTCCTGAACCTAGGAAAGGCATTTCCCGCTTGAGCAGGTCAGAAACTTCACTCTTCATTTAGAGATTAGAGCTAATAGTGTCACCCACTAAACTAATATGCTTGTTTTTACATCCACTCCAAGTGCTGAGACTGTGCTAGGAATTATTCCTCAACCTTTCTGTATTCATCTGCTTGGCCTCTTTTAAGCTCAATAATTTAACAGTTGGCAAAGGAGTCTTACCCACACAGAACTTGTACTTCATTTTATAGGCACTAGTACTTGAGGTTTTGGACCCAAGAGTAAGGATGGCAAGGTACTGGGTTTGCTGAACAGTGATCATGAGATCATGTCTGACAGTTTTTCCAATGATGTGGTGAGACTTCTGTTTACTTTCAGCAGGGTAGTCTTGCCCCAAGTCTGCTACACGATGGACTTGGAGTTGGGCAATGAGAGAAAATCAGCCAAGGGAACTTCCCGTTTGGCTGCTGTGTAGGCCATAGCAAACAACGTGATGATCTGCCACCTCTTGTCTGCGCCGGCACCTGTAAGACTTTTATTCAGGACTGTCAAACTGAAGTTCTCCAGTGTAATGGGGTAAGGACTTTTCAAAGCTGATAATGTTCTGTTGCATTTCCCTGCTACGTGTTTATTTACACTGTCCTTTTTTCAATGAGGAACCCAGAACGTTAGAATGTATTTCAGAGTGACTCAATTTGAATTTCTTCTTTTGTACACAGAGAACGATAAATTTTACCAACCAAAGCTCCACTGTTAGTTTCACGGGGGCTCTTCACCTCCACTCGCCATGTTTAAACTGTCCCCACACTCAGCACCATTCTGTGGTTCCCTCCTGCTTTCACTTAGTTCTCCCCTGCCTCTTCCAAATCTTATAGCCCTTTTGCAGTCTGCTGTAAATAGGTGCAATTTAGTAACACGATGAGAAGGGAAAGATATATATTTACTATTATTAATTAGTTTTAGAAACTGAAGTGTTTTTATAAAACAGTTGGACAAGTCAGTTTTCAAAACTTACAATGCTAAGCTCCTAAGTACATTGGTCATGTAAAAATACAAAGGCTGCATGAAAAACGACAAAAAAATTGGTTTTGCTCCTCCATCAGCCTGAATGTTTATGAAGCAAGCAGCCAATTAGTCAATTAGCTAAATAGCGTTGATGAAATGAGTCTAAAATATACCCCATTCTGAGCCATCTTGTGGCAATATCCATTTGGCTTCATTTATTTTAAATAAGAAATAGATAGACATCTTTCCACACTGGTTTCAAGTTTAAAATAAAACCAGAACCATATTTTTTGTTTGTAAATCAAAAAGTAAATATACATATTATAATAAATGGCTTCCATCAGCACTATGGTAGAAGTTACAAGTGATTTTAATGTCATTTGATTATTTCTAAATGTAGGAAAGATGAGTATATTAGAAACTTGCTGGTCTGTGTACTTAACTATGTTGGGATTGTGTTTTATCTCAAATAATCCAATTGGGGTTCCTAGCTATTGCCTGATATCTTAATATTCATACTTACCATTTTTCAATCCTAAGGTTTATGTTCTATGGCTCAAATGAGAATATATTTCCAAGCGTAGTGTGGCCAGCTTATTTGTGAGATCATTAGTGCCCAAGCATAGGAAAACCTTTAATTCAAGGCTTAAGAAAACAATAGCATGATCAACAAGAAAAAACAGAAATTAGAAATGAGATAAAAGTAACAACCTAAGTAAAAATAAAATATGACACATTAACTGATATTATTTTCTGCTCATTTGACACAGATTAGTAAATATTTCTGACATAACAAGTTGACTCTAATTTCCAAAATAGTTTGCACTGACCAAGTGTTTATTGAGAAGTACTGACTGTGTCATTACTTTAACTTTTGACAAATAAAAGGCAGGTAGGTACTCATTCCACTGTGAATGGAACTAAAAAAGACATGAATTTCTGGGTATTCTCAAAGGAAATTCTGGGAACGAACAGAGAACATAGATCCTTCCACATACAAATCTATAATGGCTTACTCTGAAAATAATTATGAAATTCTTGACATCTTATCCCGAGAACCATTAGATAAAATAAGAGAAAGTTTAAGCTGAAATGATTTAAAGGAGAAAGGGAAACTAAATGGTAAAAAAAAAAAAGAAAAAGAAAAAGAAAAAAGAAAACAAAACAAAAGAAGAGAAAAGTGAGGATGTTGCACAAAGAAACTAAATCTCCAAGGCCTCTAATCTGGGAGGGAGAGGAGGGAGTATGTTTTGGACAGAAGCGTGTGCACCATACAGGGTTCAGATACGGTGACTTCACACCCGTCTACTCAGCAGGTGCTGGAACAGGACTGTTGCAGAAGCACCTTCTGACCCTTGAGAAGTTAAGACAAAGTCAGTGGTCTCCAAGAAGTTCTCTGGTCAGATGAAGACAGCTAAAGAAATTATATGGGTGTGGCAAGGCTGGAGTGGCAATTTGTAAATAAAAAATTATGATATTTAATATGTGGAATAAGACCAATGCCATAATTTCCTACATCTGATGTTTGGTGCAACCTATGTAAATGCAATGAGGAGGAGGAGAGATCTATAATCTGGAATGGTAACTGAGTGTAGTTTACATGTGCCTGGGTAATACAGAAAAGTTTTAACTCAACAAAATGGAAAAATGGCTTTAAAAAGTATCCTGCAAAAGAACTGCAGGGTCAAGTTCCTGCTGATAGCACCTGCCTTATCTCCCAGTATGAACTCATCATTAGCTACATTATCAAGTGAAAACAATGGAGAATAAGTTGCATACATAAGGGTGTATGCTCAAAAATTGTGTCTTAGAGGTGTGGGACCAAAGAAGTTTGTAGAGCACTGGTCTAGGGTCATATAGAATTAAAGACCAATATACAACCTTATCAGATTCATTATCTATGAGAAGTAATATCTATACAAAAATGCAGTCTTTGATGTCTCTGATGTATTCTTTTCTCTAGAGGACTTCCAAAATCTCTGTGAGGTGTACTGTCAAATTCAGACCTCCAGCTTGATGGCTTTCATCTCCAAATCTCATCTGGACACGTCTACTTGCAAATAGGGCTGTCCCAAACCCAAACTTTATTTCTTTTTTTTAATTTCTTTTTTGTTTTATTTATTTCTGAGAGAGAGAGAGAGTGAGAGAGTGAGTGAGAGAGAGAGAGAGAGAGAGAGAGAGAGAGAGAGGACACGAGCAGTGGAGGAACAGAGAGAGAGGGAGACACAGAATCCGAAACAGGCTCCAGGCTCTGAGCTGTCAGCACAGAGCCCAACGCGGGGCCTGAACTCACAGATCCTGCGATCATGATCTGAGCCAATGTCACATGCTTAGTCGACTGAGCCATCCAGGTCCCCCATCCAAAATTTATTTCAAATGTAAGTCCTTATTTCTTATTCTCTTCAAATTAGCTCCTCATTCCAAGCTTATCTATGTCACCCTCATTTCTTTAGGAAATGAGACAGAGAACAGCATAGATGTGAAGAATATGGGATTTGAATCTAGGCTGCCTGGATTACAGGCTCAAATTATATTTTATCTATGAATTTGTTTCATTGCTAATAAAGCAGAAGAAATATTAGTACTTACATCAATAAATGCATCATGAAATTTAGGAAAACCCATGGTAAGCACACAAAACACTGGCAAAGAGCAAATGCTCAAGAACACTGGCTATTATTATTATTTTTTATCTGTGCTTAAAAACTTGGGGCCATTTTTGACCATCTCACCCCCATATTTTAATTTTCTGTTTCCAGTCAGTCACCAAGTCCTATCTGTTCTCCTCTCAAAAGCTGCTCCTGGCCCAGTCCCGTGGCCACTGCCCTAGAGGCAGGCATCCTTCCAACTGAGGCTAAAGCCGACAGTCTCTGACGTGGTCTTCCTCTAACCGCTCTAATCTCTTCTCCTACTAGCTGTATGAGTCCCATCTTTCCACAGGACATCTCTGGGCTCTCTCCTCAAAAATCTTACTGGGCTCTCTGAAGTCTACCAGAGCATGATGGTTTAATTATGGTTTTAATAGCATTCAAGGTTGACTTTCCTTTGCCAATTCCTTGGTTATTCCAGCCTACTTTCAGTTCCCCTCTTCTGAATGGAAGTATTTATTCCATAGAACTTAGCCCTCACTCTCCATTGGTTTCCTAATATCTCTTTGTCTTTTCTTCTCAATTCTCAATGCAAAGGAAGCAGTCATTTTCTTTTCTTTTTACTTTCCCAAAGCATCTGGCCCCAAACACAGTAAACATATTACAAACCATACTTGGTTATCTGAGGTTGATTCAAACATTTTACAATATAGAAAAAGTCATAGATGATATTCATCATGGGTTATTAAAGGAAACTTGGATCTTCAGATATACTCTTGATTTTTGAGGTGGGAATCAAGAAAAGAACTATCTTCTTCAACATAATGTTTAATGCCACTGTCAAGGATTCTGCAAGTATTGAGTGAATTTTATGAGTATATTGTGCTAGAAATGTAGAAACACAACAGTCTCTTCTCTGTCCCCTTCACTCATATATACTTGGGGAGTCAAGTTTATAAAAATACATGAATAAGAACAAGGGAATAGAGCAGAGATAGGACTGACTTTGATAGGGACAATAAAGGATGAAATGGATAGGACTGTCTCTGGATGAAACCGGACATGACATTTTCTATCATGTTTAACTCATGACTGGCTTAAATATTCTTATTATGATTAGTCAGTGCATGTACATATAATAGTAATAAATCAATTACACTTTGAATTTGGTCACTGAGTGCATATAGTAATATATATGACCAAGCCAATATCTGATAGAGGTTTTTCTTGTTTTTTGTTTGCTAGTGTCATTTAATCAAAATATTTCTGGTGGTACTTTATTATTTATCTTTGTCTTTCCTTCTCTCAAGTACACTTTTAAAGTTCTCTTTTTCACTTTTATTTTCTAGTCTTCTACTTGACCTCTGGTTTATATTTTGTGGTAATTTACCCCTTATGCTCTCAAAGAAATACCTGAGGTACTTATTGGATTTGTTTTCGCTATTGAACATGTTGCAGATTATCTTATACTTCTACCACTAATTAGAATTTAAATTTGAAACTAAAAGCTATGGGGTTTGGCTTATTGTAATGCCCACTTAGTATTGCTATTACCACCAACAAGACTAATACACATGAAGTATGACCTCTTAATATATTAAGCTAAATCAACAGGTAATTTGTAATTTTGCATAAGGTTGACCCAAATGATTTCCGATTCACTAAAATTCCGTAATTCTCTCGATTTGAGCTAGTGTCACTTAATCAAAATATTTCTGGTGGTACTTTATTATTTATCTTTGTCTTCGAGAGAAACGAAGCCACAAAAGAATTTGTGTTCAGTCATGGTACAGGCATTATTTCTCAATGTGTGCTGCTAGTAAGTCAGTCCTATGAAATGCATGGAGAAAAAAATGCACTCCATTGTCAACAAGACCTGGAAAATGTTGTATAACAAGTGGCCCTTTAAAAGTTCTCAATCCAGAGTAGTAAAGCGACAAATTTGACTGTGTTTAATCCAGTATTTCCTTAACTCATTTGACCATGGTTTTTTTTTTTTCTTCCCTCAGAAAACCCTACTCTGGCAGTCCCAGTGTTAGAAGACACATACTTCAGGAAAGGCCAGTACAGAGTAAGTGATGAAGATTTAAGAAATGAGACCACTTGCATTTGGAGAAGACCATTATTGTGAAGGAATATTTTGAGTTAGACCTTGAAGACTGACAAAGGGTACATTGTGAGAGGAAAAACAGGGCAGAGAGCACTAAGTGTTCAAGGGAGGCTTGGAAGGTCCTCCTTGAGGGAAGCAGAAGGTTTATGCAGAGTTCAAATGAGGAAATGAGAGGTTAACACTATGTTAATGATGCTACACAGTAGAATGATTAGCAAACTATGTATACATTTCCTCTCATATAATAACAATTTCTAAAATGCTTATTTGATCATGAAACTGATTAATTAATTAAAACTTGAAGAGTCAAAAAAATTACAAACTTGAGGGGCACCTGCATGACTCAGTTGATGAGCATCTGAGTCTTGATCTTAGCTCAGGTCGTGATCTCACAGTTCGTGGGTTTGAGCCCCGTGTCAGGCTCTGTGCTGATAGCGCAGGGCTCATTTGAGATTCTCTCCTGTCTCTCTGCCCCTCTCCCACTTGCATGTGCTCTCTCTCTCAAAATTAATAAACTTAAAAAAATACTTGAAGGGTCTAGGCTAGTCCTGTCCAATAAAAAATAATGAGCTACAAATACTTTTTAATTTTCTAGCAGCCACATTAAAAAAGTAAAAAGAAACAGATTAGCTTAACAATATATTTTATTCAACCCAACATATCCAAAATATTATCATACCAACATGTAATCAACATAAAAATTATTGAGATGTTTCTCTTTTTGGCCACACATCTCATATTACAATACTGGTCTACCAATTAGGATATATTGGTTGGAAAAAAACAGCCAATTTAGATAGTTTTCTGATAATACTGGCCGTGACTTAAAAGTTTTAAACTCTTTAAATTAGTAGGACACATTTGCTTTATTGGTTTCTGAAATTTATGTTTTATTTTTTAGCTGGGTTTCATATAAGCAATTTAGGTGTAATTATAGATTAAAAGGGGGAAAGCTCAATTTTCCCTCCAAATCAGCTAATTAATGTAAATAAATTACCTTCTTGTTTTCTTGTAACTACTAATAAGTTAAGAAGAGTTAGTGGATTTGTGACAGTTAAATACAAAGGCTCCACTACATACGCCAGCTGATTTGTAACCATATACATGTCCTACGAAACTATTTTTCAGGTTTTCAGAATTTTAAATGATTCCTCCTGCTGGTACAATTTCTTCACACTTCATCACATTTCTAAATAAGTGATCATGCAACTGAAGATTTCATGTCCTGAAGGCATTATACCAATCCTTCCAAATGCTTCCACATAAAATACAAAAAAGCAGTTTTGTTCACACGTCCCATTTTTGGATCCACTAAGACCATTTGGGGGAGAGAAAACTAGAAACCTGCCCTTCTGTTTTTGTTTTCTACGAATTCTCTTTACTGAGAACTTGTACATTTTTTGCTAAGTTTCCAAAAGCACATTTAATCCCTGTCAGAAACTGAATATGGCTCATCTTTAAATGGAAGCTCTGGAAAAATCTGCTGCTTTAAAAAAGGAAGATAGAACGCCAAAGCACCTGCTGTGCTTCTGAGCAGAGAGCTCTTCTCTAAACGACCAGTGTGGACACAGGACAGGAATGGAAAATATCCAACAGCACAGCATAGTCTTTGAAAGTTCATGGCTTTATTCCAGGGCTTCTGAGCATCAGCACTTTAACATATTGGGCCGATTAATTCTTTGTTGTGGGGGGCTGTCCTTCACTCTGAGCCTTGCACTTCTGGCTTCTACTCACCAGAAGCCAGTAGAACTCCCTGCCCCCCCGCCCCCCCCCCCCACTGCACCTGCCCTCACCCTGGTCTTGACACACCAAAAATGTCTCCAGCGATTGCCAAATGTCCCCTGGGGCACAAAATTATCCTTAATGGAGAACCACTGGGCTTTCAAAGTCTGAAAATTACAGATTTAAAATTATACTATGAGCTCTAGCTTCAGAGTACAACCCCATTAATATTATTATTTACATCTGCTTTACTTAAGAGCTTGCAACTCTGGAAAATAGATTCGTTTCATATACTATTTCTTGTGTCCCACCTTCTCAATCTCAATGATCTTGTTTTAGCTTGCTCTCTAATTTAAATTTAAATACCCAACCTCATTTTTACCTAGAATCAATGTATCAGAATAATACCATATTGGTATATCAACATACTACATATCATTATGATATGTTCACTTCCATATACAATCACTACATGCGACAGTGAAAAAAAATGCAGCAGATTAAAACCTCTTAGAAATAGTTCAATGGTATATATTGTAATTGTTTCTCTAATGACCTGTACTCACTAAATAAGAAGGGCACTAAAACTTCACCACCTTCAATCTGGTATTCTTCAGTAGTACCACAGAGAAGATGCAGTAATTCATGCTTCAATTAGTATCTAAAACCTTTCCAACCACGTGAAATGCCACGTATGAAGAAAACACTTTAAAGCAGGATGCATATTTCTTGACCTCCTTTAAAATAGTTCAGAAATGAAGCATCTTATTCTTAGTACAGCCTATTCCTTGTCATATGTAAAATGTGGATATTTAAGACTAGTGAAAACATACTCCATGTCTTTAAGCTTCTGTATTTATTTTGAAATGACCGAACAGGCAGGCAGATGTGTATGTGGACATGGACATAGTAATTTCATAGGGACAGCTCGTGGAACAACGTATACACAGTATTTGTTCTCTACTCCCCTCTGGTGGCTTGTTAAAAAAAGTGATAGTTTAAAAAAAACAAAAAAACATTCTGATCACTGATCATATCAGTCATATCAATAGTATTTATTAGTAAACACTTGTGGTAGGCTTACTGAAAATTCTCTCATTTAACCATGAACAGTTGCTTGAAGTGGGTATTATGACCCACATCTGATAATTAAGGAAACAGAAGCTCAAACTGTTGAAATAACTTGTCCAAACTGATGTACCCGGTAGAAATGGCATTCAAATTCGTTATCTTTTTAATGCCAAGGCTCAAGTTCATTGTGTGTGTTGCTGCTTCCTGGGCAACTCTTAATGAGAGCTGGCCTGATTCCCTGAGCCTTGTAATTCCAGAAGGCTAATGGACTTTTTGGCAAAACAGTCATGTCTTGTCATATTCTCATTTAAATTAATCAAGTTCCACTATTCAATTTGAGAGAGAGAGAGAGGGAGAGAGAGATTTTTAATAGTGGAACCATTTTCCAGCTTAGGCCTAAGAGTTAACTTAGTTAACATGGTATCATTTAAAACAGCAAAATAGTATCCTGTCCTTTCAGACCACTGCTGGCAAAGATAAATATATTTCAGAGGTTCTCAAGATGACTGAGCTAGGGCAACATGAATGATCTTGTTTTATCTTCAAATAGGAGAGTCTTTCAAAAGAACCACAGTGAAAAAGTTTGTGCTGATAGCTCAAGCTTGATCATTTATAACTTCAAATTCCTCCTAATTTTTGTGTATTTTGTGAGAAATAATAAATATGTATTACATCAGATTTTAGGTACAAGTGGACTGAGATCCGTCCACATGTCAAATACCTGAGCGCCTATAAAAGGGCAGAATTGAACACAGAGCAAAGTTTTTACCAGGCTTGTTTCCCTGACTTATTTAATTACTTTATGAAGCAACTGATCTCTGAGATTGAAGGTAATTGGTGGTCCTGGCATAAATACCTATAAAATCTAATGAAGTGAATTACACCAATGGAGTCTTATTATATAAAACATACCAACATGTTGAATTTTAAGAGAAAACATCTTTCTGGTTTAATTATTTTTAAAATTTTTTTTAATGTTTTATTTATTTTTAATACAGAGAGAGACAGAGCATGAGAGGGGGAGGGGCAGAGAGAGAAGGAGACACAGAACAGGAAGCAGGCTCCAGGCTCTGAGCTAGCTGTCGGCACAGAGCCTGACGCGGGGCTCGAACCCACGAACGTGAGATCTGACCTGAGCCGAAGCCGGAGGCTTAACCGACTGAGCCAGCCAGGTGCCCCACATCTTTCTGATTTAATACCATGTGAGGTTTTATTCAAACACTTTTAATTTCAGAAATGCAAGTTAGAGATTCTACCAATGAAAATCTCCTTTGGTTTTATTCTTTTCTCGTCCCAGCCTGTCTCAGAAAATGCAAGGCAGCCAGAGGCTACCATTTCTTAACAAAGAAGAGCATATCCATTGATTTTAAAGTTTACACATGAAGGACATTGCTTAGTTAGCTTAAATCAGTGCTTATGACTTGACTACAACTTTATATAAGTACCTTTATACAAGTACTATTGACTGGGCCTGGATCTTAGCTACGTATATAAAATGTGGAAAATTTGTGCATGCTTATGCTGTCCAAGTCCTTAATAAGTGATGGACTGTTCATCACAGGTACTTTTATTTTCAAAAAATATTAGTGATAATAGAATGGTGAGCAGAACTCTAATAAATACATTAATTTCCATGATGTAGAAATTAATTCTGTTATTGTCTATAACACATATATGTATGTACCAATACACCAAGAAAAACATCTAAACTGAACATGAAAAAGATAAAATTTTATTTTAAGGACATTTTAAAATTGACTTTTCATATTTACAAAAAGAAAATTCCGGAAAACTATGTTACATGTTGCCTTATAGACCTTAATTTTGCAAGTCCTCCTCCACTGCCCCATTTGATTTCCAAATGTCTCTTGACCCTTACAATGTTTTTCCTGCAATACTGTTTTAAATAAGCCTATTGTGTAATTACTTTTTGGTTTTGTGTGCACTACCGAATGAGGATATATAAATGCTGGTTCATTTCTATCATCAGTGTTTAAATATATCTTTAAATAATATTTTAAATCAAAGAACATTTGCTTTATCTCTGCCAGGATATCAGTTTTTACCAAATAACCCTGATTCTTTCCTACCTTTTCTTCTCCTTACCTTCTTCCATCCTTCCTTTTCTTTTATATAGTATCATTCTGGGTATAACATATTTTTTTCTTTGTGTTTTTCTCTAAAGGAAAGAAGAGACAGAGATGGGGTGGAGGGAGAGAAATTGACTTAGTTTATGTAGGTATCAAAGGAAATCTCAATACAGAATTGCTCCTCTTTGAGTTCTAAGGGATAAAAGAATCTACAGGTTCTTTTTAAAGGGCTGATTAAGACGACATCTCTCAAATTATCCATCTTCTAGATGAAGCTACTTGCTCTTTGCAATTCATAGCATAGTAATTAGGTATGAAATTCCTGACTTCAAATGTGTGATGTTGGTTTTTTCCCCCATAATAATTCTTTGTGATAGAGGGGATTCAAATTTTTATGCAGAAAAGCATTCTTTATGGTGAAGTCATGTAAGTTCAAGACAAATTTTATTTCAGATTTCTTAGGTTTTCTCCTCATTATGGGTATGGCATAGTATTTTTTTAAGAGAGGAAGGCTATGCGAGTGCATATTTCATAAGCTTCTTATTCATTATTCATACGGTTAGAGATCGAAGGAGTATACACACATGGAGAATTCTCTCAGATGTGTCCTCTGAGAAGTGCACTCAGGCTAAACCTCAAGGGTCTCTTTCAGTGGGGGCTGGAGGGAAGCTCAGGAAGACAGCAGATGGTCTTCCTAGAGATATTCTGATAGGAACACTCCAGTGGGTTCCAGTTCCACTGGAATTTAATTTTTGGCCACTTGAATTAGGCCAACAGCACTTTACCTGAAAATACTTTGAGTAATTACAGCATTTGAAAAGTTGCAAACTAGTTTTATTCTATGTATTTCAGAAATATTTCTTGAAATATGGAAATAAAAGTCTCTTATTTTGAAGGACTCATGTCACTTATTTACGTACTTATATTAACGGGACTCATGCTTCTTGGAAGAATGTACAGCTGATTTAGGCCTATGAGTTAATTCACATGCATTGAAGATGCTTTGGGTACTTTATAAATATTTCATTATAAAAATGAGGATAGCATGTTCCTCCTCCTCTTGAATTAAAAAGAAGTTATTATGTACTATATAATTTAAGAATAGGAGGCAAAATCTTTGTCCTTAATATCAGATTATGTTTTTTACCTGAACCATCTATATAATTTCAGTCATAAATGAAATATTAAAAAGCAAAGAAATAAAAGTGAATTTTAGAAGTAACCCTTTTCTGCACCTTTCTTCTGCATATACCTGATATAGATTCTTAGTTATTTTCTCAGGAAAACGTTTACTGACATTAATAAATTATCATGTAGTTGGTTATCATTATTAGAAAGAACATAACAAACACAAGTAATTTTAAGGTTGCTGTGCTTTTAATAAACTGTAGTTGAGCAACTTAGAATCTGAGGTCTCAATATTAATAGCCAGTGTCTAAGTTCACAATACAGTATCAGGTTTTTTACACACAAAATATAAATTAGCAAGAATTCAAATGAGATAGAAAAAGCATAAGTAACTTCAGTATTGAGATTTATAGCTTGATGTCCAGAGGTTGTCCGATTAAAAATGATTTAAATATTTTCTTAATAAATTGGGCTGTGGACATGGCATCCAACAGGGATGGGATTTTTTGTATAATTAAGAAATGTGTCAGTTTGGCATTTATGGATTGCTTTGGCAGTAGTCAGTTGTTAACATTTAAATTGGCTAAGATTCTAGAATGCACATTATAGAAAAATCTCTCTCTCTCTCTGTTAGGGAAGACAAAGAAAAAAGGGCAAGAAATATGTATTTGGAAAAAGGCAAGTGATATATATATGTGAGGTAAGATTTGGGTTGGAAGCATTTTAAAGAACTTCTTCTGTCAATAAATTACAATGTTCATAAAACTAAAAGAATTTAAGACACTTTAATATAACATATACAAATTTATGTCTGAAACTTTTCAATCAAAAAATATGAGAGAACTCAAATAATTCTAAATGCCTTTTGAATTTAAAAATAAAGATGCTTTTTAGTCATTTCTCTTATTTTAGTATTTAGGCAAATTAATAAACCTTGCATTTTCTGCATGATTTCTTAGTTACTTTGAATTTCTTAAATTATTTTGAAGTGCATTACAAAAAAATACACAGCATATTCCATGCAAAGCTCTGAATTAATCCACTTTAAAAAGAACAGAAAAGGAATAAATACAACAGATGAGACATGATAGCTTTTTCATACCCACTGCCTGAAGAAAGTCATTCTTTATATTGAAGTCATATAAATTCAAGACAAATTTTATTTCATATTGGAATAAATATTTGAAAAAAATAAATTTGTAATGTTTTAACATTAAAATTAATCAGCTAAAGAAGGAAGGGGAAGATCAGCATCAATCATGCTAGACATTTTAACATGCATTATCCCATTAACTCTTTAATAACCCTCTACATAAAGTAGCAATCTAGTCATTTGTTCTAGATGAGACTGGTTGGGTTGCCCAAACTTCTGGAATGAGACACATCACAGGGACAGGAGAAGCGTGATAAGCATTGCTGAATAATCACACTCTACTTTTTATATTTAGTTATAGATATACTGAGATGTGGAAGAGTAAAATTAAACACCCTTTTCCATACCTGCCTCCAAATTCATCAGCATTGGATAAAACATCTTGCTTTATATGTGAAAATTAAATATACTTGCACCCTTTGGATTTCATGTGTCATTCCCTGTAACTCAAGAATGTTGCCCACTTCTCTCAAAAGTATATATATCACTCTAGTATTTGATATTGTTGTCTGGGGTGGAGAAGAGAGCAGTTACAAAGTACTTTAAAATATCATACAGGGAAATAATTCTTTCTAAGGTAGTGGTTCTCAACTACTGAGAAAAATCTTTGAATTCCCTGGGAAACTAAAAAACATTGATGCCTGGGACCCATCATGTGATGGTAATGTGCAGCTAAGGTTAGAAAACATTGCTTTTAGTTTCCATCCACAACAAAGGCACTGCTCTTTTACAATTGCTTTGCTCTTTCACTTATGTGACCTCAAATAATATGAGCTTAGTGGCACCACGTGGGTATGGGGAATTAGGTATAGCTTTCTGTTATTAGCTAGCAATGAGATACCTTGGATAGTAACAATAATTACCATCACTCTGGAAGCTTTCAGAACTTCAGCGAAAACAGTATACACTTTAGTGGAATGCACCACAGGGCAGCAGGCAACAATCCTTTTCTCCCTTGCTGAGGTGGGAGTTTAACTGGCTTTCACTTAATGTCAACAGGGATAGGAGCCCCTAGGAAAGCAGCTATATTTAAATACAGCTTCACCTGCCGTTCTCCATCAAGTTGTAAACTAACTGTTAAACTCATGGCAGCTACTTTTAAAAATCTACCTACTAGATAATGTAGCAATAAAAAATACAGCATTTCTACTTAACAGCAGTCAATATTTTAGTCCTAATCTGTGATCACTCTCAACCAGGAGAACATGTATAAAATGGTCATAGGCTACAGAAGCATTCAATTTGTACAATACAACCTCAAAACAACTAATATATCACATATCACATTCAAATTAATTTAGTCAAAATGCTTCCATATCAAGAGCTTTATTTTTCAGTTACATTCTAAAGCAAAGTCTGCAGTTTAAAATTTTAAAATTATGGAATCTAGGGAGGGAGACAAACCATGAGAGACTCTTGAATACTGAGAACAAACTGTGGGCTGATGAGGAAGGGGGAGACAAGTAGGGGGGTGATGGGCATGGAGAAGGGCACTTGTGGGGATGAACACTGGGTGTTATATGGAAGCCAACTTGACAATCAACTATTAAATAAATACATAAAACTAAAAAAATAAATAAAATTATGGAGTCTTGAATAAACTCTGGATAGACACTCATTGAGACTCAATTACTCAACTGCTATCTAGCTGGCAAGTGTGGGAATGGCCACATGCCACTGTAGTCAGTTCTTTACTTGTCAACCAAATCAGACATATTCATGGTGAAGAACACAAGCAGTTTTACATGGTTGGATAAAAGGAGAGCTGCATTCTACCAAAATGACAAATTAAATTTTTGTAACATGTGATTTGTAATTTTTTTGTAATAATCATAAATCAAGCAGTATGTATTCTTCACTGTTTATGCTAAATTTGGAAAGCTAAATTTCCTCCAAAATTAGGCTTTTCTGGAAAAATCAGGGACATTTCATAAAATGTGGCTTGGTTAAGCATAATTTAACCTTAATTTTCATGACAAATCTTTGACAAAAATATAACCCCTTAGCAAGCAAATATTCCTCCCTCAGCACCAAAAGCAAACTAACCTATTAGGAAGGAGAAATATAAAAAAAAAAAATCACTGCTCAGGTAAATATAGTTGTATCAGGCTTCAGTTCTGGGGCCAATGGTTGGAGACTTGTTTAAATGAGCCCCAAAGTCAAAATAGCTGTGGCTACTCTCTAAAGGAAAACCAGAGGAATCTGTACTGGTAGATGGTGCTTCTGGGCCCCTCCCTTTGTTCTAACTAGAATGCTAATGCTAGAGTTACACTTTAGTTTCCTGCTTGCTCAGGGAACACTGACAAAGCTTCCAGCTTAACTGTCCTGATGGGAGAAAAACTAAGACCTAGAGATGGAACTCCCCTTGTGTACTAGTAAATCTGAACAATTAGAAATCTGTGGTCACATTAACATTATCTCAGCACCTTTGAAAGATACTGGGGACATTGAGAAAAGAAATTTTCCACTTCCTGTAAATGTCCATTAAGGAAGTGAAAGATGTGTCTTTGAAAATTTTTTACCTCTTTTTTCTCCTTAGCTGTGCAAAATTTTCATTGGCAGATAAAAGCGCGTAGTGTAGGAAGAAAAAAAAATTCCTTAAGGCAGTGGAATATAGATCAAGGCATAGCATAATGGGATTTAAAAAATGCTATGAAAAAGTTAAGGCCACAAAGAGGAAAAAACCTCTAACAATGTAATTTATTCATGTGTTAACATCATATGTTTAAAGTAAGGAGTTAAATTTTGAATAATTTTTAATGCTGCTTTTCACTGTGCTGGGGAAAAATAAAGCAAATCAAAGAGAGAAAGCATTATCATGGGCCTAAGAAAATCCAAAATGAAGAATTTTTGGAAAACAAATAGAAATTAACAACTGTTAAGTATTAGTGTTGATATATCTTAATATTGCATAAGGAGGTGTGGGAGCAAAATGATGAAAATTCCCAAGATATACTTCAAATAGGTTAAAAATAAATATTTACCAATCCAGCATCCATGATGCACATTATTCAAATACACAAACTTGTAATATGTGCACATTTTCTGGCTATGCTAATTATAAAGTTGAACAATACATTCATTTCTAAGTCAGTATTTGTATGCCTTTAAGTCATTAATTGGGAGAAATACCAATCCTTCCCCCCCTCTATATGACCCTGTAGTGGGGTTACTGAGGGAAAAGCCAATTTCAGCACCATGGACAAGGGACTGGAAGCACTCAGCCTTCCTCTTGGGACCTACAGGAAAGGTTCCCCATAGGTTAAAATGTAAGAAATAACTTTTTAGTAGCCATCTTCCATTTTAATATGTTATAAGGATCAAACGGATACAAAAGAATATTCAGCTAGATAATACAAAGTTTATACTTTTAAACTCCTTCTATCTTATGGAAAAACATAATGGCACTCCTAAAGACATGCATCATTGTGATAAATCCATTTAAGTGTCATTAGGTTTAATGGCTCCTACTCACTCAGACTATTATACTATACCTTTTAGAGTTAACTTAATGTGTATTAATGGTGTGAAATTGAGGAAATTATGAATTGAGTTTCTCTGGGCACAGGTTAAACCAAAGAAGAAGAGAGAGGACAAGTTAATATTACCTTCTACCTCATTCTTCATCTGCACTGCAAAAGATGGTATCTATGCCCTTGGGAAAGAAATGCTCACTGTTAGTAAGTTGAACTTAAATTGATTTTTATGGCTTTAAACTTAGGTAGCCGTCTTTGGTTGGGTCACCTAAGGTTTTTAGTTTTCTTCGGGGAATAAGAAAATATGTGCACTTCTGAGATTAAGTTCATATTTTATTCCATAGTTTCAGACAAATAGATAACTTGTCACTTCTTTCCCTTTTCTGTATTCATCTTACAAATTCAACTTAGAGGGCTGTTCCAGATATTTTTACACGAATTTTTATATATACATTATTTTAAAATCTCTCCTTCACATTATCACCATGTACACAAAAACAGAGGTATTTAATCCATTTAAAATATGAGTTAAATATTACAATAATAAGTACTATTACTATCAATGTGAAAAACTGAAAACTCCAAAGTTCTGTGTCCCAGGAACACTTGACACAACAAAACTATGGTTCATAATATCAGGAAGACAAGAATTTAATTTTGAACTATAATCTCCAAATATATTAAGAATGAAAACAATATTCAGGGGCATTTGGGTGGCTCAGTCAGTTAAGCATCCAGGTTCGGCTCAGGTCATGATTTCACCATTCATGAGCTCAGGCCCCACATCAGGCTCTCTGCTGACAGCTGGGAGCCTAGATCCTGCTTTGGATTCTGTGTCTCCCTCTCTCTCTCTTCCCCTCCCCCACTTGTACTCTGTCTCTTTCTCTCTCAAAAATAAAAACACATTAAAAAAAGAATGAAAACAATGTCTTTCTCCAGACATTTTAATTATGTCTGGAGAAAGAAAAGTATAAAATCATTACTTGTTGCACTTCATCTATTATTGATGAAAATAGAAGTCTGTAGTTACTCTTCTGCTTTTCTACCAAGCAAAAATGATTTCCAAACTAAAAAGGATAGAATAAAACTTAGCAAAAGAGACAAAAGTTCAGGTCAGGTGATGCTCCTAGTTTCTCTGAAGGTGTTTAGTTCACTTGACAGACAAATTATGTTCTAGGTTTTATAATCTAACCTTTTATAAATAGGATTATAACACTATTAATGTTTTTCAAAGATCCTGGAGATGAGGAAAGATGCCAAGAGGGTACAAATCTGGAAAGAAAACCTACAGTTCTGAGTTTCAAAAACTAAAGAGTCTGTAAAACATTAGCAAGACTGAAATAAAGTATTAGGCACAAATGATTAAAAAGCTGGTTGGTGAGCTCTTAGGAAAGCAGAATGTAATACTTAGAAATTAGCTTGGACTCCGAAGAATAATTCGGGCAAGCCCAGCTGCATTTTTTTTAAAGATGGGGTTAAGACTAGGAACTCTGAAAAATAAGTAGGACAAAAGTCACAAACTTAGAAGCTTACTTAATCCAGGTAATTAACACAAATGCGCTAAGTGGCCCAGGGCGCTATCAAATGCAATGGCAATGGGCACTGCAAAGAAATGAAATTATGCTCTGCTAGGTTATACTCCACTCTAACCATAGTATTTATGTTCCAGAGAAATCAGAAATCTAGGGTTTCTTTGTAAATCCTCTTGATTAAAAAAATTCTAACTGTAACCTTTTATTAGTGAATACTCCCCTGATTTTTTAAAACAAAACAAAATGCATCCACAGACTGAATCTGGTCCATGGGCTGCCAACTTGGGACACGTGGCAAAACATATGGAACTCAGTGAGGCATCTGGCAAGGTTTCACATGAGATCATTATTGAGAATTTCTGGTTGGGTGACAATAGAGATATTACAATTAGATGTGTTCAGATTTAATCTTAATATTAAAATAATTAGATCTTCCCAATGATGAAATGGACTGCCCTTAAAGTAGAAGTATTCACCTTAACTACAATTTGGCAATTCACAAGATGATATGAAAAAATAATCTGGGGCTGGATTTTTAGTTTAGTGCTAATAATCTCTTATAAATGTAAACAGGCTTATGTGTATATGTACATATATTCTTTTATTTACCCATTCATTTCAAGGTATTTACTAAAAACCTAGTATTGCCAAGCATTGTTCTGGGTGCTGAGAAAACAACAGTCACAAAAATCTGAGTTCTATGGAGTCTGCATTCTATATTTGCCCTAGTTTGGACACTAAATTACATAGGCACTCTATGAATGTTTCCTTTGTGGGTAAATTTATTCTGGAGTTATCCTATGCATTCAGCATGGAACATGAAATTATTTGGGTGAACAGTACATCACAATGTGACAAATAGGTGTTGTTACCTAATGCGTTGATTCATTCATATAAATTTTCTTCCTAAAATATTCATTATACAACTGTCACTCTACTGGGGCAAAATGCTACACCAGATGGATTATACAGTTAACATGGTCACACTCCACATGCACCAACATGGTGAATACTTTGCTGACTCAGTAGCCCAAATGTCCCACATTATCTTTGATTAGCCTTTCATAAACTTAAGTAAATTAGAGAAGAGGATGAAATCGTCTGTCACCTGGCAGTGATTGTTCCAACAGTATCACCCTCCGTAAGGATAGACCTCTTGTCTTTGTTTTGTCTTAAGTCTCTTCGTGCTGTGGCCGATTGTAATCCCAAAATGAGATGGTCTAGACCTATGAATGAATCTGCCCTACTCCAACTTCTTGCTTTTCTATTTGTATTGGTGATAGGGTAAAGGAAACATTTTTTAAAAGATTTTATGTCTAAGTAATTTCTACACCCAACATGGGGCTTGACTATAACACCAAGATTAAGAGTCACATGCTCCATCAACTGAGCCATCCAGGGACCCCAAGAAAATAGGTTTTTAAATTACTGTATATTTAAAATAATCCATTCTGATTTTGTAAATAATTCAGATTTTTAAAAACAAAGGGTCAAAAAAAAAGTGGGGGATTTAGGGTGTGACTGAGTTAATGTCTCCTTACACCAATTTAGTCATGGTCAAAGAATGAACATTCTTTTCTCTCAAACATGGATTTTGTGGTAGGTAAGGTCTAGCAAGATACTTATCAATTACCCAAGAGGCATGCCAAAATTTCTTGAGAAACAAAGTTAAAAACAAAGCAACAGATTTTTTTAATGCTTGCAAATAGATTATTTAAATAAAAGAATCACAGCCTTGATGAATGCCTTTGTAAGCCACATGTTATAGTATGTGTTTGTCTTTTCCTTTTTTAAAAAAAGATTTTATTTTTAAGTAATCTCTATACCCAACGTGCAGCTCAAACCTACAACCCTGAGATCAAGAGTTGCAGGCTCTACTGACTGAGCCAGCCAGGCACCTGTCTTTTCCCTTTTGATGAGTGAATATTCTCACTTAAGTTTGATAGTCATAAAAATTCATTTCGGACCCAGCAGAAGCACAAGGAGTTGAAAGCAATTTTAAGAATGCCATTATAGTCCTTCCAAACTCATCTACCAATCTTTTCTCATACAGCTTTTGAAATTCACTTGAAAAATGCAAAGGTTTTCTCACCCATGGACATTTTCCAAATGGATTTCTATACCAAATCAGATGCCTTATAGTTCAAGTAAACTGAGTTAATATACTCTGAGAGACTGAAAAAGCTCACAGACATATGACTTGGTGATTAAGCCTGAGAGACAGCTTGTATAGTCATTACCATAAATTATAGAAATAAAAACCAAATATTGATTCTAGTGTCTACAGAGCTAAATATATTTGCTGAGATGCTCCATTCCAACAAAAAACGAATGTACTTTTAGGAATGCTTTATAATTTAAAAAGCTTAACGAGGCGTGCCTGCGTGGCTCAGTCGGTTGAGCGTCCGACTTTGGCTCAGGTTATGATCTCAGGATTCGCAGGGTTGAGCTCTGTGTCTGGCTCTGTTCTGATGGCTTTCTCAGAGCCTGGAGCCTGCTTCCGATTCTGTCTCCTTCTCTCTCTGCCCCTCCCCCACTGACACTCTGTCTCACTCTGCCTCTCAAAAATAAATAAATGTAAAAAAAATTTTTTTAAACAGCTTAAAAATTGTTTTTTTTTTCTAGAAGGAATAAAAGGCCGTTTTCAAATCACTACTAGGATGTGAAGCAACCTAGTTCTTTCTCCAGTAGACCACTGATCATAGGCTGCTCTGTGGAACTAGGCGTGCCTCCCTCACCACTGCTTTGGCACCTCGTGAGCTTTGGCATTGTACAGCATTCCGGGTGCACTGAGTCTACCACTGCTGGGAGCCAGGGTGATTTGAGTGGTTCATGGATAGGTCTCTTTCAAATTTATACATTTATTTTTGTGTATTTAGAGAAATATAACACATACATAAAGCTTAGTATTTCATGGATATTATTTCCTAGATGAAGGCTAAGTAAAACAAAAACAAAAAAAATAAGAGAGAGAGATTGTCAGTATAAATTTTGGTGATATTAAGTAAGTATTAGTACGATTTGTATATTTGGTGTATAAGTAAGTATTAGTACGAGATGATAAAAATTGTGACATGTACTAGAGTTACGGAAGTTCTGGAAATAGTGCCTTCCCCCTGGAGAATGGTATTTCTTTGGTCAGAAGTGTGTATAAACGAACCTTCCTTTCCTTCGCCAAGACCTGCAAGGACCTCAGTCTACAGGACCACAGAAGTTTTAGTTTTCCGGTGTGCCTGGGTGGCTCAGTAGGTTAAGTGGCCAGCTTCAGATCAGGTCATGATCTCATAGTTTGTGGATTCGAGTCCCACATCAGGCTCTGTGCTGACACTCAGAGCCTGAAGCCTGCTTCAGATTCTGTGTCTCCCTCTCTCTCTGACCCTCTCCTGCTCACGCTGTCTCTCAAGAATACATTTAATAAAATAAGATAAGAAGAAGCTTTAGTTTTCCATCTACTTTGGGAATGTGTTCTAAGGCTTCTGCCATTGGTGGCCAACCCTGTAAAAGAAACTTCACCCTGGAATTGATGAAGGTAGCTCTAAAAATCCACAAAAAACTTTGCAGATATTTTCATTAGTTTACACTCCTGAATTTGCATAGAGAGAAAAGTCAGTATGAGCATCAGTTTCTTTCTAAAGGAAGCCTATGTCCTCCCATGACTTCTGCTTGGTGACATCTCTCCATTTAATCACTTGAAGCACAAAAAACATCCTGCTAAGAAGAGGAAAGACCAACTGTAGACCTAAGACCTCTGTATTTTCATGTAGGAATAAATAAGAAAGAAAAATTCCTGGCTGTTATTTGAGCACAATTACTATTTAAAGACAAAACTTTCTCCCTATTTTCCAAAATTTTAAATAAATTACCTTAATTTACTATCTCTTGCTGAGAGGCTATTTAGTATCTCCAGGATCTATTGATATCCTAGCATAAGCAGTAATACCTTAGGAGTGCATACCAGTTTTTAAAATATCCAATCAGCAAATATGCAGGCATTAGTTTGCATCACATACTTAAAAATGGCATATACAGTAAAAACCAAGGTATTTTCTATACTATTCAGATTTAGCAAAGTAGCCAATGTTGGATTTTGACACACTTACAAAATTACTTTGAAAAGACCTTTTTAGGGGCATCTGGGTGGCTCGGTCAGTTGGGCCTCTAACGCTTGACTTTGGCTCAGGTCATGATCTCAGGTTTCATGGGATTGGGTCCCTGAGTCAGGCTCTGTGCTGGCAGTGCGGATCCTGCTTGGGATTCTCTCTCACCCTCTCTTTCTGCCGCTTCCTTATCAAGCATATGTTCACACTCTCTTTCAAAATTAATTTTTAAAAAATAATAAAAACTAAAAATAAACCTTTATCTTTTGAAATAATTATAGATTCATAAGAAGTTGCAAAGACAATATGGAAAATTCCATATCTTCTTCACTCCGTTTCCCCTAATGACTGTATCTTACATAATTATAGTATAATATCAAGTCTAGGAGACTGACATTAATGCAAAGTGTGTGTATAGCTCTATATTTTATCACATATGTGGGTTTATATAACCATCATCACAATTAAGATACACAGCTATTCCATCAACAAAGATCTCCTTCATGATACCTCTTTATAATCACAGATCTCTTCACTCAGTCTCTAAGACCTACCAGGCACTCATCTATAAAGTTACTCATTTATGCTTATCTCTTACAAATTTTTACTAAAATATGAGAAAAACCACAGGACTGTGTGTTGAAGAATAGCTAGGTCCAAGTTTGTCATGGGCTGCTTCATGCCCTCGGACAATTCACTTACTCTCTATAGCCTCAGTAGCTCATTTATAAAAATGAAGGTTTGGACTCTTTATTTTTGGGGGAAGGGCATCAGCATTTAAGAACTCATGTGATCATTGCTCAAGGATTGAATGTATTTAAACGTATTTTGCATTAAAATAGTGTCATTGTCAACTTAAATAACCAAAAGTTGCATTATGATATGTTGCTGCTCTAAAATCTGAAGCAAATAAAACATGATTTGACTTGGACTCATCTCTCAAAGGGACAAAGGGCTACTGTTCCTCCAAATGTACAGATGGAGAAAACCTGCCACTGGGATTACCTGACTCCCTTTGCTCCCGAGGTCACCCTTTGGGAAAGAAGAAGCAAACATTCCTAAAATGTGCCTGTCCAAGTATCTGAGCTGGCAATGCTGCAGCAGAAACTTTATGTAGAAGATTCTGGACCTTGGGGTTCAAAGTTGGCCCTTTTCTGAGACAGGAGATTCAGACACAAGCTGCTCTTTGCTTCTGTAACCAGGGTCTGGGGCTAGAGGACCTGTAAGGAACCTAGCGGTGGAATTTCCTGCTTTCTTTGAGGTCACTCCTTGCTCCACACTAGACAACATAAAAACAACAGGGGAGGAGCACCTGGGTGGCTCAGTCGGTTAAGCGTCCAGCTTCGGCTGAGGCCATGATCTCACGGTTCGTGGGTTCGAGCCCCACGTCGGGCTCTGTGCTGACAGCTCAGAGCCTGGAGCCTGCTTTGGATGCTATACCTCCCTTTCTCTCTGACCCTCCCCTGCTTGCGCCGTCTCTCTCTCTCTCTCTCTCTCTCTCTGTCTCTCAAAAATAAATTAAAAACATAAAAATAAATTAAAAAAAGAAAAAAACAAGGGAGCAGTTTTTGCCAACTGACTCATTCCATTTAAAAATCTCTTCCCATGCACCATTTTAAGCTTACTGACATCTTCCTCTATACAATTTACTCATCATAAATTCAAACCTGCTGATTTGAGGTCATCAGCTGCGCCCTTCAACAACATATTGATGAATATTCGGTCCTCAAATAGTCTGTATGAAAAATCCCCAAGGAAGCAGAAACTTGATAGTCTAGGGGCTTTGAGCCATTCATGTCTTTGGAGAGATCTACCAAGGCTTTCTTATTGTAAAGCACCAATTGCGTACTGAACGAACCTTCCATTTCCAAGCTCCACTCTCAAGGACAATTACTAAAGGGGGATCCAACCCTAAGGCCCGGTCAACCTTGCCAGTTGTAACCAGGACTCCAGCCCAACCACCTCAATGACCAATCAAATGGGCCACTGTGGTCTCTATCCGCGTGCTGCGAGTCCCCATTTTCCACGCCCTCCTTCTGTGGCCCCCGGAGCACCCTGACGCCGCACCTCATTCTACGCGGAACCGGGGTGTCCTCCGCTCTCATTTGACCCGAGACGTCCAGTCGCCCTCTCGTGCCCGCGGGCACTGACAGCGGAGCCCGCACAGACGCCCAGTCTTACCCTTTCTCTCCCAGAAGGGCCCCATCGCGCCGTCCAGGAGGCGGCATCCACGCGCGCCCGGGAGGCCGGGGCCCG
>NC_043714.1:51116401-51152069 GCF_006229205.1 Suricata suricatta
CCGGGAGGGCCGCGCGCGGGGGGCGCCGGGGTCCGGCTTCCGGGGCTCGCGACCTGCGGGCTCCGTCCGGGTCTCGGGAGAGCAGCGGGTCGCGCCGCAGGCTCTTTTCCGGAGCGGCCGGGGCGGGGGCGGCGCTCTGCGGAGGCTCCGGGTCCCCGCCCGTAGAGGGAAAGGGTGGAGGGCTGGAGGGTCCGCTCGCACAGCCCCCTTCTCAGGCCCTCCGGGGACTCCGGAGCGGCAGCGGGCCCGGGGCCCGCCTCCCCCTCGCGGTCTTCACTCACCACAGTCACCGAATACTCTGTCCCCGCGTGGAGATGCAAAGCGCTGAAAACCGCAGCGGGGACCCGCGTTGCCCTTTAGGAGAGGGAAATTCCTCTCGCGACCACAGCCTGTTGTCTGGGGACAGCGAAGGAGAACACTGCCCAAAACAGGGGACGAAGACGTCCCTGAAGCCAAGGTCTTCCCAACTTCACCAATGACCTTGGACTCCTCTGCTAAACAAGGTGTCTCTGTTGAATTTCCTGGTTCTGGGGATCAACGTGGCTATTCACTTTCTAACTCTAAGGAGTTAGTAGCGATTGGGTTTTAGATAAGTAAAGCACTCCAGACATCTTTACAGCAAGTGCAATATAGCTATAGTTTGTATTGACTTTAGGTTAGGGCTGAAGGAAACCTTAGGACCGGGAAGAAAACCGTTCAAATTTGTTAGACCAAATGCAAAGCTAATACATCAGCCCCCTCCCTGCTTTTCTGGGAAGGCAGGTTTGAGGAAATTCGTGGGAAGAGACTTTCCTCAGAATTGCCAGAGCCCCGGGTATCGCCATCTAGGACTCTAAGCTTTACCAAAGAGCCTCAGGATGAAACTGCATCATTTTGTTTTACCTTAGCTGAGAGTCAAAGAGCAGCCATCCCAGTCTGGCTAAGGGCTCTTCCTGGTGAGTTTCTTGAGTTTCTTGTTATGTTATTTGTTCACTCTTAGATCTGTCTTCATTTTTACCCCTAAACAGAGCTTTCTGCACAGACAGTCCTTCCCCTGACTGCTTTCTCCTTTCCCTGGCTCCCCTTCTCAACCACATTCACTAGAGTTTAGTGCACACAGTCAGCTTAAAGTGTAACAGACTTCTATTTACGTGTGAGAGAATTCAATACAGTTGAAACCATCAGTCTCGCATTATTGGGAAGTGTTAAATGCACGAAACATCTTATTCTGTTTGTCCCAGTTTATTTTCTTTCAATATCGCTTCTACTTCTGTTGGATCATAAGGCTCAGACTGTAAGATTTCTTCTCTCTTATATTTCCTAAGTCATGGAAAACCCCTCCTTCATGAAACATGAAGGTTCATTACACAACGGAACCCCATCACAACAGGAATTATTCTTTTGCCAAATCTCGACTTTAGTAGCTCGGAGTACGTACCCTATCCCCCAACCATTTTGTCTCCACTGGAAGTCCTAGTGGGTTTGAGCCTCCTTTGACCTTCAACAGAGATAAATCTGCCCCTGAGGCTTCTTGTCAAAACTGCTGTCTGCACCAGCATCTCCTTTACCTGCTTGACTTATGGTCTTTTGGGACAGCGTCCCAGGAATTTGTTTTTTTTCTTCCTTCTCACAATCCAGGTTTCCAGGCCCTCTGCATCAGACATTCCTGCGTTGTTTCCATTGAATCCCTTTTAGTTCTTTATAAGATTGTTGTAAAGCTAAAAAGGAAAGTACCTGGAAAGTGCCATGGAAATGTAGGACTGTTGGGTTAAGGATAACATGTCTCATGCTTGCGGGTTTACAGCTTCCTTTAAAACAGAGATTCCCCCCTATTTGGAAGGAAGTATTATTCGATTTTTATTCGGAAGCCTTCTGAGCACAGGGACTGTGTGTGTGCCCATGCATGTGCGGTTAAAATGGGATGATTGGAAGGTAGAGACAAGAGCTGGTAAAGGGGCAGAGGGAAGGGTGGGTACGGTAGTGATGTGGAGTTTCTGAGTGGGAAGTGTCGTGGGCTAGAAGATGGGAAGAGAAGAGAGGAAAATCCTATTGGGAATGGTTTTCATCTGAGTGGGACCACCAGTACTGGCCACAGTGGCACAGATGAGGTGCTTGTCCATAGGGGCTTAGTTTCCCACTCATCATCAATAAACATCTTCCATATGCATCTTCTGTAAGACGACCTTCTGAAGTTAAGAACACAGGAAATAATCTCCTTTATTAAAGGTTTGTGTTATCAAAGCACGAACCACTGAACTCAAGCTTTCCAAGACATTTTATAAGAATACAGTATAATTGTAGAAACCGTAGAATTCATTTTAGAAGGAAGGTTTAAACAGGGAGGTTTATAGAATCTTAGAGTTCAAAGGAGACTTTAAAAATTATCTAATTGCTGTGCCTGGGTGGCTCAGGTGGTTGGGCTTCCAACTTCTGCTTAGGTCATGATCTCCTGGTTCCTGGGTTGGAGCCCCGCGTCAGGCTCTGTGCTGATAGCTAGCTCAGAGCCTGGAGCCTGTCTTGGGATTGTGTATCTCCCTCTCTTTCTGTCTCTCCGCTGCTTACACGCTCTCTCTCTCTGTCTCTCTCTCAGAAATAAATAAAACATTTAAAAAAATCTTGAAAAAAAATTATCTAATCAAGTCTTTGAGATGTTGCATCAATCAGCTTCTTGGTTCCTGAGTTCTCTGTTTCTTCTGTCCGGCACCCAAGTCCTTCTTAAAACCAATATATTTGGGGCACCTGGGTGGCTCAGTTGGTTAAGCATCTGGCTTCTGGCTTCCACCTCAGGTCATGATCTCACAATTGTGGGTTCGAGCTGCGTTGGGCTCTGTGATGACAGCTAGCTCTGAGCCTGGAGCCTGCTTCAGATTCTGTGTCTCCCTCTCTCTGGCCCTCCCCTGCTCATGCTGTCTCACTCTGTCTCTCAAAAATAAATAAAAAACATTAAAAAAAAAAACCATATATTTGTAAGCCAGAACATTCCTCCTGACTACTAAAAAAAAAAAAAATCCTCTCCCTTACCTAGTGGTTTCTTCCTAGAGTCTGGATTTGAATTAGACTAGAGAAAATTCTCTTTTTATTTCTCTAGACTTGAGGTTATTAAATAATCAGCTCACAGGTGCCCAGAAAGCTACATGGTCCTGTAAGAAACTCCAAGTTACAGGAAAATAAATTCAGTTAAATATTGATAAAGAAATGCCAGCTTTTCTTTTCTAGGGCTAAAATGTAATTTTCCTGTACTAAGAATATTTGAAGTCCAGTTTTTCACTGCTTTTATCAAAATACGTGGAGCTAGTACCTGTCTATAGTTAATTTAGTCATTCTGCAACATTTACCCAATACTGAATTCTAAACCTATCTTAGTTTTCTTTTTCCTCTTTCCATTTCCTTGAGGCTTGTTTGTTAAAGTGTGATTAGATTGATACATCCAAGTTACCAGGATGAGAAGGAGGTCTCATTTGCTGAGTGTGTATTGTATATCTGGCACCGATTTACATCATTTAGTTTAATTTCACACTTTTCGTAATAAGTAGTTTATCTTAGAACACTTTACTGATGGAGAAAAGGAGGCACATGACTTGTTTACAGTCACAAAGGTGGGAATTGGTGGAGTGGGGATTTGAACCCAAGTATTTTTGATTATTCGGTATTCGTGTTTATGCCAGGAGCTTCCTGGAGGCAACGCTTTTACTCAGATGAGAGAAATAGTAGATGCTACTGCAGAATGGACAGCAAAGATTTGGTCACCTTTTGTCCACTCAACTAAAACATGCTAGTAGTGTTCTTTTTCTAATAGAAAGGGCTGGGCTGGAGTCGAATCAAAGCCCTTGGAAAACTTGAAAACTATGTTCCACTCTCTTAAACCACATGCATGATGATTAATATTTATTGGAAATATTTCATAGAAAAACTATTTATTATAATTTCCAGGTCTATACCATGACTATAAAAATATTTAAAGTATTAGCCAAGATAACTTTTATTCATAACAGATTGACTTAATGAAATAAGATGCATGGAACATTTGAGCAACTCATATCCCCTGTCTGAGCTTGTAGTTATTCATCTATAAAACAGAAATAATAAATGTAAGATTCCAAGAGTTTGGGGTGTCAAAGGAAACAATGGAAACAAAGTGCTTTGAGAACTGTAATTACATATACATTATTGTATATGTCAATAAGAAAAAAGCTAAATGGAAATCACATAGTGAATTGAATGGAAAAGAAATATTTTATGTCAGATAAGCTTTGATCACAGAGTCATGAAGTTTTAGCATAAATGGAGAAGTTATAGAATATTTAATTTCCCCCATTTATAAATGAAAAAACAAATGTCCCCTCCCAAATAAATTGTCCACCGTCACAGCGCATCCTTAAAAATATTGTTGAAAATTCTAAAATAAGAAAATGGTATTACAGGAATAGGCATAGTCAGGCAGTGAATATTTATTGAGTACCTCCTGTAAATCTGACACTTTTCTAGATGCTGGGAATGTAGTGCCCTGAAATACATTCCTGCCCTGAAATAACTGATAGTCTTTCTAAAGGAGAGAGTCAGATTAAAGATGTTTGAACAAACAAGACTATCGCAAGCAGGCACTGATAAATGTTTAAAAGAAGTTAAAGGTAATGATGCCAAGGGCTTTGGTCTGAATAACTGAGTGGATGGGGGTGGAAGGGGCAGGATGTGGTTCTGCTGGAGATGAGAGACATGATTAGTTCTGTTTTGGTGGTATGAAATGTCAAATAATGATCGGGCATCCACCGGGAGCTGTGGAATGAAGTCCAAGCTCAAGGAGAAGTTTAGGCTGAAGGTAAACATTTGAGAGGCTTCATCTCGTAGATTGTCCCCAAGCCATGGGATAAAAAAAGAAAAAAAAAAAGACTAATTTGTTTTTATGTAAACAGTTTTCTTGATCAGGTCGTGGTGTGAGCAAGGTGATTCAAACACGCCTTAGCTCTTACACTCAAAGTAAAGCCACCCATTGGGGAGCACACTGTCACCATAGCAACAGTGTCCTGTCCAAGGGGGTAGGGACTCTTTTCTCGTTTTGAGGCTAGAGTCATGTCTACCATTTTAAAAGGAAAATGTTCATGATCACACTATTACTCCTTTTATTAAGGCCCAAATGTATGCCTCACATCCATTTCGGTAACTTGGGAGGAGACGAGACTAGGAGCTCTTCTGCAGAAATGGATTTTCATTAGTGTGTTATGTGTCCAAATAGCCCCAACTTCTGAGCTGAACTTACGTGAGAATGGCTTCAAATTTCTAGGTTAAGATTTATACACAAACCATCACTGCATTTAGATTTTCTTATCAAAATTATCTTGGCCACCTGTTTTTGCTTATTTTTTAATTTTTATGGGGTGTTAGAAAATTTATCTTTTAATGCCTTCACAATAATCTTTCTTTATTACCCTGGTGACGGTTGCTGTAATGTGCCAGAGGAAGTTGTTCTTGAGTAAAAATTCTTTTAGAAGAAGAAATAATGAGGCTAGAAGTGATGATTTCAGGTATAATGTTTCTCAAGGTGAAGTCTATGATTAAGAAAGGGCCTTAAAATACATACCCAGGTTTTACAGTAATTTAATGTTCTACCTTTAGAGAATACTTTCTGTTCATCCAGCTCTGGATTTTCTTTGTAGTTCTGTTTAATTTTTTAAAGTAAAACTATACATGCATATTATAGAAAATTAAAATATGAAAAAGCACCAGGAAGAAAAAAAAACATTTGTAATCTCACACTCAAAGATAAATACTAATAATATTTGTGTATATGTTATTTCTTTATAACTTTTTAAATAAAATAGAAGCATACTGAAGATACATCTTGTTGAATAACTTTCTCTGATCACAAAGTAAGACATCATAGAAAATTTAGAAAATGTGTAAGTGCAAAATCTCAGAAAAATAATAATTACTCATCCTATTACCTGAGGGAAACATTATTACAAATATTCTTGCATTTTAAATGAATACATGTACTTTATATGTACACATGTGTATGATATACATACATATATCATGTTGAAGTGGGATTTCCTATTTTGCAACTTAATTTTTCCACAGAATATTATACATGATTTTGTCTATAATTCATTATTCTGCTACACAATTACTTTAACAGCTTTATAATATTATATGGCCACATGATGTAGTTGTCTGTTAAAATATAGATATTCATGAGGTGCCTATGTGGCTCAATCAGTTAAGCGTCTGACTTCGACTCAGGTCATGATCTCGCAGTTTGTGAGGTCGAGCCCCGCATCAGGATCTGTGCTGACAGCCCAGAGCCTGGAGCCTACTTCAGATTCTGTGCCTTCCTCTCTCTCTGCCCCTCTCCTGCTTGCACTCTGTCTCTGTCTCTCTCTTTCAAAAATAAACATTAAACAAATTATAAATATAGATACTCATGCACAGTGTCATGATTTCATGCAAGGGAGTAAGTTCATGTTAAATTAAATCGAGTGTCTTTAACAATTTATGCAAGGTAAATAGGAAGGTAAATGGTAAGGTTATCAGGGTAGTTGGTAAAGGAAAAATAAGTAGCAAATGAGCAAGTTTCTAAGGTACGGATATGAAAAGATTAGGGTATCCCCACCCGCTTGTTGGTGATGTGTATATGAGCATAGGGGTGTGATCAAAGCATTTTATTGTCATTCAGCTATAGTTATAAAGGTTATTCTAAAGGTAGTGAACAATGTTAATGTGTTAAATACTAGTGTATTTTGCACATTATGATTATATACCCCTGCATTGGTACAGATATAGGAACAGATATAGGTATAGAATATCATCGCCAACTTGATGAGGTTTATGGAATTAACGTTTTCAGTTTACAGAATATTTTAAACTTGCCCTGAATATGGAGATCTGGATGGAAGAATACCCTAGGTATTCATTCTTTTGGAGACCAGCAGGCCAGGAACCAAGTTCCTACATTTTATGCAGCCTATGTGGTTCTTTGAAAGGGTGAATAATGCTTTTTATAGCAAAGTGCATGGAGCAGCACTTGCATCAGGGAGGTTTTGGAACTTATTAAAAATTGCAATTTCTGGAACTTACTCTAAACCAAATAAATGAAATTCTCACACTTAATGCACTTCCCGGGTGATTTGTATGGAAATCAAATTATTAGAATGATTGGGCATTAATTTAGGGAACTAAGAAAAAATCCCTGTGAGTTCCTTAGCATTAGAGATTTTTATTTCTTACTTATATCTCTGGCACCTAGCATAGTGCCTGGCCCATGGGAGGTGATAGTTATATATAGGGGTGTGTGTGTGTGTGTGTGTGTGTGTGTGTGTGTGTGTGTGTTTCCTTTGAGAGAGAGAGAGAGAGAGGGAGTGTGTGTGTGTGTGTGTGTGTGTGTGTGTGTGTGTGTGTGTAAGCAGAAGCAGAAGAAGGGGCAGAGAGAGAATCCCAAGAAGACTCCACACTGTGAGTGCAGAGGCAGCCGTGGAGCTCCATCCCAGGAACTGTGAGATTGTGACCTGAACTGAAATCAAGAGTTGGATGCTCAGCTGACTGAGCCACCAAGATGCCCCAACAGTCACATATTTATTATATTGACTATTTGTCTTAATACTTATAATGTTGTAATAAGTTCATGTCTTATACTATTTTTCTTCAAAAGTCTTTTTTTTTAAGTTTATTTATTTTGAGACAGTGTACATGGCTGCACAAGCAGGAGAGGGGCAGTGAGTGAGGGAGAGAGAATCCCAAGAAGGTTCCATGCTGTCAGCACAGACCCCCACACAGGCCCCATCTCACCTGTGAAATCATGACCTGAGCAAAATTTAGAGTCAGATGCTCAACTGACTGAGCCATCCAGGTGCCCCTCTTCAAAACATCTTATAATAACTTTTCAAACTACTTTCATAATCTCATTGGTTGTTCCTTTTATAGGAACTTAATGATTGTTGATTACATGAATGAGTAAAATAATGTGTGGTAACACCTTATCCCTCTTACCTCAGAGCAGTATGCCATCCCTAATTACTTGGGATACTGACTTTGTCCCTAAAGGTATCAAAGCTGAGAGTCAAACCCTTTGTGTTTATTTAGTATCTGCCAAAATGTCCACATGATCTTCAATGAGCAGCTGCAAACTTGGGCATTGTAATCTATACATAAAGCAGATTGCAGAGACTCAATGAGCTAATACCCATGAGGATACTTTGAAATCAGTAAGTGCTTTGCAAATGTACGTTATTATTCTCATTTTCTCCATTAAGGTCATCTTCATCAAGAACTTTCCTCCTGCCTCAGTTCTTGGGAGAGCCAATCACGTTCCTTTATATGCGGTAAGCTTGGGACCAGAGTATATTTAAGAAATTTGTGAATGTGAGCTCCTTAAGTGTTAGGAGTGGCAAATAAGTTGACCATGTTCACCATTTCACCCGTGGTATCAATGGTCAATGTCACTAAGGAATTATAGTCTTCTTAAAAAAAAAAAGAAAAAGAATTATATACCTCTAGTTCTTATGTGCTCAGAAGTTTCCTCCCAAACTTTCTCAACCCCCTGTCACAGGCAACCCCTCTGATTAATTGTCATTGACCCTTTGGGGGAAACTTTTTTCCATCTCTGATGTAGGATAAATTTATATATTAAGTATGTATGTATTAGATTTGAGTTTTGCACATATTTCTTAAAGAAATGAGATTACATTATATGTATGAAGGATGTGGGGCTGTATGTACATATTGTGTGTATACATGTATAGATATAGATGTACATATTATTTGCGACATAATGTTGAGTCTGACATGAGTATATGTGTACGTGTAAAATAAAGAGAAACCAAGAATACATTAAGGTCATCTTTTTAGCTAGGCTTTACCATTAAAAATTCATAATAAAGTCTTCTAAAGAAGATACAAGAACAATATAAAGATCACATAGGTCTCCCAGCTGTCAGCAAGTGTTACAGTCAGCCTCTCCGTCCAGGCACCAGAACCAGATTTTCTTTTTTATTGCTGGGGAGACCCCAGCTGGAGTCTTATTTGGATCAGGATATGAGCTTGAAAGATTTGGATAATTTAACTTTACAATGGGATAATTGAGAGTTTGGTTTCCTGTAGTGGAAATACCAGTAGTCCTTTGGAATAATGTCTCAGCTGTCTCTCTTAGCTTCTTGCTCGAGTATTTTATGTCCTAATTGAATTTTTTCCTTCAACAAAAATTGGTTTACTTATATTGTCTATGTCTGCCTTCTCACTACACTGATAATTTGAGTCTTTGAGACAAACAAGAAGGTATGTGACTCTGTCACAATACAACTTTATTCACAAATTTTACCCCACCTGCTTTTTGATCTAACATCTAGCACTGTCTGGCATACTAGTAGATGCTTATAAGTAAATCATATTTAGTGGTGGTAGTAGTAGTGCTATATTAATTTTGTTGAATTCATAATGAAAGTCTAATGAATACAATGTTTGCTTTCATGGACCTTACATTCTATTGCTTTTAAAACAATTACAATATAGTATGAAGAGTCCTGTGATGGACCATGGGTGGTGTATTATGGAAGCCCAGAGAAAAGGCATCCTGTGAAGCTAGTGGAGTGGCTTAGAAAAGGCTTTCTGGAAGAGATAGATCCAGAATTCTATATTGAAGAAAAAGAATTAAAGAAGACAAGAGGTAGAAAGGATGGGCTAAGCTAAGAGAGTAGCACCAGACCTAATGCAGAGCCGCACAGAAGTCCATGACATGTTTGGAGAGCTGCCGGTAGTTCATTTTGGGAATCTTGACTATGGAAGATGGTGTTGCAGTTTGGTTCCTCCACCTGTGCTCTAAACTCCATGTCTATTTTCCTTTGGGACCTACTCCATTTGTTTTTCTTTATTCTCTTTCTCTTACTGGTTATTTCACCTTAGCAGATAAACATGCTCAACTATTTCCTTTATTTAAAACTACTATTTCCATTTCTGCTATTGCCACTACCACCACCATCACCACCCGCATCATTACTTAAACCACCACCTCCCCTGCCACCAGCATCTTCACCACCACCCTCACTGTCTCTGTCACCACTAGCATCTTCATCACCTCCAAGACCACCACTGCCATGACCACCTTCACATCTGTCATCTGCACCATCACTTCTGCCACCTCCTTCACCCCCTCTACCACCATCACCACCATTGCCATACCCACAATGAAACTTTCCTTTAGTCAATCATGACGTCTCCCTATTTCACAGACAGCCTTCTTAAAACAGTACTGCACACTTGCTTTTTTTCTCTTTGGCATTCTCATTTGCTATCCAGCCAACCACAGGCTGGTTTCAGTTCTTGTCACCCCACTGAAATTATTTGAAATAAAGCCACTACTTGCCATGATCATCATATGCCATTCTCAGTGGACTCTTTGGCCCGTATTGATTCTGTTTGAGTTTTGTAACGCTAAGGTGTTTGTTTGCCTCTTGGTTTTTTATCCTTTTCAGTTTTCTTTAAAGGCCACCATTCATCTAGTTACCCCTTACATGTGGGTGTTTCCTTGGCTGTCCACTCATTTCACAAACATTAGTCCACTGTGTGTAACCTCTTTACTTGGTTCCTACATCCAGTGAGTCGGAGCAAGGCAGTTGGCTGCAAGTGAGTGAGAAAACTTGGACACTGAGGTGTTTGGCATAGCTGCTGGGGGAAATGAGAGAGGGAGTTGGCTGAGATGTGCTGGCCAGGGCAGGGAGCCCAGTAGAAGCTGCAGATCTTAAATCTGTAGTGTCTTGAAACCACTCAGTGGTACGTTATTTCCACCATGCTAGAAATAGGAAAAAATGGATTTGATGGAGATTCGGCTAGAAAAAGAGATAAAATCCCTAAATAAATTTCCTAACAGTCTTCACTGGGGCTGTTCCCTAAACTGACACCATATCCTCTAACAGCTGAGAGTGTAGGGCTATCAAAAAATAGTAATCTCTAACCATTTTGTAGTTAAATCAACACATCCTTCTTGTTTGATGTGATAACTCTTTATTCTACCCTTTCTTCATTTTCAGAGACATTGTAAGGTTTATATTTATTTTTAAAAATTAATATGGAATAAAGTTAGATCTGTCTTTAGCCCTTGAGGTGATCCTTGTAGAATTTCTTAAGATTATTTTTTTAAAAATACTGAATCCTTCAATAGGCAGAATAAATTTTGAGGTAAACATTTGAAGCTACCCCCTAAAAAGGGATTCTTCTGTATTTTTAGAACTGGTCTAAACCAGTTCATTCTTAACCAGAATCTTTATTTGACAGTGCAGGGATAATTACATGTCTGAATTCATGTTTTATTTGGTTTTCTATTTCACGTTGCATTTTCTGTTGCAAATCTTTGAATATATTACTTAAAATTACTAGAAGTCAGAGAGAATTATATTTTGGGTAAAATTCAAAGATTTTAACATATCCTTCCATCAGAGGTCTCCAGTCTGTCTTTCCACCTGCAGTTTTCCTAACCTCACAACATATGCTCTAGCCATATTGAATTACTTCTGAATCTTCAAACATGCCTTGCCCTCTCTTACCATCTTATCCTTGTGCATGGTACCATTCACAGGAGATTACATTCTCTCATTTCTGTGAACTTTTCAAAGCTTCACATTGGGACATCTTTCCTGACACCCTAATGTTAACGGTATCATAGGACTTCATGCGTCACACTGTAATAATTCCATTTTCGTTAGTCCTGCTAGACAATAAAATCCTTAGAGATCTGTTTTTCCCAACATCCAGTGCCTAGCAGAGGGGCTTGACAATGGCAGGCATTCAATAATTGATATTTGGCTGAGTGAATGAATGAATGAATGAAGTTACTCTTTGTGTTCCATTTTTCTTTTTAAATCACATTACTGTGACATATTTTTCAATCATTTGTCACAGCTTCTTGAATATAAAATTATGATTTAGTAAAATTTAGTATAAATATTGTTTTTGGGTGGTTTTGTGTCTTTGTAGTTGTTTAGTATTATTCACCAGAGATCTTGTTCTACTCCTCCCCTAGGCTTCCCTCCTCTGTTTTCATGCTTACTTGCTTCTGCCTGCAGGCCTAGACTGATTTGTCCTGCAGCAGGAGGTATGAAAAGGCTTCCTGCCAGGGACTGAAGGGTGCCTTAAAATCAAACTCTTCTTTATGGTGGTGGTATCTTCTGCTCATCCTCCTTGTAGATTACCTTGTTGCCTACCTGCCTTGGCTCTTGACCAGCTACCTTGCCTTCCAGCTTTGAGAATCTTCAGTTCTTCTGTGCCTTCTTGTCTCTTCACTCACCTGCTGTTTGCTCTCACCTTCCATGCAAGCAATGACTTTTCCTTTTCTTCTTGGTTTCTGACTTTACTGCAACATCTGACCTCTGACTTATTTGTGTGTTTGAATTAGGGACTAAGCAGTATGGTTTCTGTTTTATCACCTCACTGAGATCCCTTCCTTTGAATATACCTAGGCATTCCTGGTCTTAGATGCATGTATTATTATTTTAATGTTCTATACAGATTATTATCTGTAATGGCTCTGTACAAGAATGCTGTTCCTGTTTCTTCATGCTGATTTTGGAAACTGAGGCACAGGGGTTGATAAACTCCAAGTCGACTACTATGCTATTTATGCTCTATAAGCAAAACATAGGCTCTGATGAATCTGAAAGTGGTGTTTAGTCTATGACATACTAAGTAGTCTTAATCGTGGCCGTGCATCAGAATTACTTGTAGAACTTACAGTATGTCCAGGTGCTTGGCCCTCCTACAGAGACACTGAATCAGAATGTTGAGGTGGGGTGTCAGCATATATACTTTCGAAAGTTTCTTGATTTATTTGAATGGACACCACAGATTGAAGTTGAGCAGCCCTGCTACACTAATGATTACTCTAGATGTCATTCATTAGCTATGACAGTGAGGATCTCAGGTGTTAGAGGACTAATAAAAGCCAATGTTATCCATTACTCACTGCATGCATCTAATTTCCCATTAATTAACCTTCCAATCAACACTATGTACTAGGTACTATCTACATAGAGGGTGATTAAACTTAAATTTGAGAGATGTTAACTTAGTTGACCAAGGCTACATAGCTAATTGCAGAGTTAGGAATCTAAACCCAAGTCTTTCTTATACTTAGACATGGTGCTATATGGGATGTCATTGGCACACTGATTGTATGTCATCATAAACACTATATTGTAATTGTTATTAATCCATCATTTTACTACTAGCGTTAATATGTTCAAAACAAATCTAATCATTTTATTACCTTGCTTGAAGATTTCTGTAGTCTCCTCATTGCCAACAAGATAAAGTAAATTTTCTTTGTCATGGTATAAACTATCAATCCATCTTCCAACTCCCTCTCCAATTCTATCTTCCCTGTCATTTCCTCTATACCTTGGTCATGCTATATTTCCCACTATTATTGTAACACCTTGAACTCTGAAACAATGAAAATTTTTTGTAATCGGGATTTGAGAGTTCTTTGAAGAAGAGATCACTTCTTTCCAGATTCTGAAACAACTACAGAGTCATAGAAGGTAAGAATTGATAGATCAGTGTTATTATGAGTAAAGCAGACTCGGAAGAGGCAGCCTGGATCCAGTGTCCCGAATTGAGCCTACGCAGCTGGTCATGGATGAAGCAGCTGGATAAGTACTGGCCTCCTACATGGACGGGGGAAGCCAGGAGCTGGCAGACTGTAAAGGAACACTCCTGCTTCCTGTGGGAGGACACTGAGGCTCCCCAGTGTCATCAGTCCCATCAGCCATGATTTCATCTAGGATGGAATGAGTGAGAGGTCAAAGGAATCTTACAAGATCTCTAAGAGGATTGAAGTCCTGTTTATGACTTAAAACAAGAACTTGGAAAGAGAGAGTGGATGAATCCCCTTTATCTTTTTCATGTGTAGTTTCCTTTGCTTTGGGTGACCTCCTCTGCCTTCAGTACCAGCTCACATATTGCTTCTTTGAAACTTTCTTAGTTTTATAATGCATAACATGTGGCTCCCTCTCTAGCCATAGCATTCAGTTCATACCTCTTTTATGATACAATTATCCTACAGCATACGCTTCTCCATTCTAAGGACTGTGAGCTTTTCTGAGGCAGGAACCTGTCTCATTCATTCTTATAACCCCCAGTGCTAAGCACAGTGCCTGGAACATTGTGTTCATTCTTCACAGATCTTAAGAGTATTCCAAGGTATGATTGCTCCAAGCTGCCCTGCTCCTCTAGAGGTGGCCTACAGTTATTTAGCTGCTTTATCTGTGCCTAGTACAGTGCCTGGAACTCAGCCAGCATAAAGGTTGAGTCAATGATTTAGTTACAGCAGATAATTTTATATAGTAAAATTTATTGGCTGCCATTTTGTTTCAAGGTGTTGGACTTTTAATAGTAAAAGATGTACATTTTGAGAATGGACCAAATATGGATAAAATCAATCAAATGTTACCATGGAACAAATAAAAAAGAAATCCACTTAAATATTAACCAAATGCTACTGAATTGGGAATCTGTAAAATTCCATGGATTGTACAGGATTAGTCATGTAAAATATATTCACATGCTTTCAAAAGTGCTATTTATCATGCTGAATATCTGATGTGAATGGTCACATATATTCTAGACATGAACTAGACTAGAACATGGGTGATTTATTCATTTGTAAAGTTCATGTTCTATTAAATGGAAGCATTAACTTTTTTTTTTGGAATTACATATGCTATTATATTATATTCCTAGTTCAATATTATAGCTTTGCTCATATTCTTTCAGATTGGTAGTTTGTTTGAAAAGTTCTGGGGTGCCTGGGTGGCTCAGTCGGTTAAGCATCTGACTTTGGCTCAGGTCATGATCTCACAGTTCGTGGGTTCCAGCCCTGCTCAGGCTTTGGGATGACAGCTCAGAGCCTGGAGCCTGCTTCAGATTCTGTGTCTGCCTCTATCTTTCTGCCCCTCTGCTGCTCACTCTCTGTCTCTCTTTCTCTCTCAAAAATGAATAAACATAAAAAAACAGAAAAGTTCAAATTTCTTAGGTTTCAAGAAATAAATGTAAATAAAAGTCTCTCTTAGGTGTTGTCATGTGAAATAATAAAATTAAACAAATATTGGCATGGAATTTGAAATTATGTTTCTGGACCCATGAATCAATTTAATTCATACCTTGATCCTCAGAACTAGTTGATGAAATTATTGAAGATAGCAGGGCGGCATGTATATACTTTATATTTATCCCTCTAGAGGTGCCTGGGTGGCTTAGTCCCTTGAGCGTCCAACTTGGGCTCAGGTCATGATCTCATGGTTCGTTGGGTTCTGTGATGACAGCTTGGAGCCTGTTTTGGATTCTGTGTCTCCTTCTCTCTCTGCCCCTCCCTCATTTGTGCTCTGTCTCTCTCTGTCTCAAAAATAAATAAACTATAAAAAAATTATATTTGTCCCTCTAGACACAGACTCTGGAAGCTGGAAGTAAATTTCTTTTCTTTTCCCGGAAAATTTTATTGTATTTTCCTTCATACCATGCTAACCCTTTATAGAAGAAAATAAACTCAATATAAAAATATTTTCCTGAAATTGTTAAATGTGAGAGAATGTACAGTGCCTACTATGTGGGAGACGATAAATTATTGTTGCTAGTACTGCTTCACAACATATTTCTCCTCCAATGTTTAGTCCACAAGCTCCTAGAGGCAGCGACCATGTCTTATCAGCTTTTGTATTGTTTGCATCACCTAGCATGGTCCCTCGCACATGTGAGATATAATAAATTTTGGTGAACAAATGAGTCTGTCAGTTGATTAAAAAAAGAATTGAATGGGACAAAATGTGTGAAAACAGCTTGCAAATTAGAAAAGGCTGCCCTAATAAGAGATTTCTATTACTTTTTATGTTCAGAGTAATTTTTAAAAGTTTATGAAATATGACGACATTCAGAAAGGTGTCAGATCATAAATGTGAATTTCTAAAAAGTGAACAAACCCAAGTAACTAGCCTCCACATAGAACACAAACCAACACCCCAGAGTCCCCTTTATGGTCCCCTCCAGTCACTGTCTCCTGCCAGATGGACTATCCTGACTTCTAACACTGTTGATTCATGTTGCCTGTTTTTGAATTTCATAAAACTGAATCATACAGATTATATTCTTTTTGCTTACTCCTGCTCAATATTGTGAGATTCATTCATATTTTAGGATGTATTTCATTAATTCTCATTGCTGTATAGTGTCCTTTGGTGTTGTTATGCCCAGATTTCAATATTGTTCCCCAAAACCAGAGACCGCCAGGGAGACCGAGTCACACATGCAAAAGCAAAGGGCTTTATTATCATTACGGGCTTGAGCTCAGGCTCACAGACTTCACCAATGCAGTGGATTCGTGCTGAGAGCTCCGAACAAAGGTGGGGTAGGGCCTCTATGGGTCTTGGGAAGGGGGAGTTACAGGAAATTGTGACACAGGTACAGGGGTCCAATCATTATCACATAACATCATTGGCAGTAACTTTAACCATACACACTGCCCAGAGTGTTCGTTACTTTTGGCGGGACCCAATCACAACTTTTAGAGTATTAACCAATTACAGAGTGGACCCAGGACCCTCACATAGGGGGTAACTTGTCTTAAGCATAAGTGATTATCCATAGCTTCTATCTCCAGGCCTGCCCTTAAGAATGTTAAGCATTTTAGCTGGCCGCTTCAGATTGGGTGTTACTAGGGTGGTCTCTGGTTGAACAATCTGTGCCCTTTTATTGTTTAATGATTCTGAGAAACCAACACTTAGGCCTCCAAGGTCAGAGGGGAAACTTGAAGCCTGTCATGGAGTCAGTTTGGTTCAGACCTGTGTCCTTTCAGTGTGAATATATTTTAATTTGTTTATCATTTTTACTGCTGAGGGACTTGGTTGTTTTCAGCTTTTGATTTGTCTGAATAGTGCAATAATATTCTTCTAAATGTCTTTTGGTAAAGATATGTACCTATGTCTTTTGAATACAGTATAACTGGAAGAGGAATTGCCTCTGGGTGTAGACATATCAGCGTTAGCTGATGCTGTCAGACCATCTGCCGAAGAATTTATACCTAGTTACACTGCCATTAGCAGCGTGGGAGGGTTCCAGTTTCTCTTCATCCTAGACAAGACTTGATACTGTCTATCTGGTTCATGTTAGCCATCCTGGTGGGTGTCTGATGGCATTGCAGTGTGTTTAATTTGTATTCCTGTGATGACTAATGAAAACAAAGACCGTTTTTTTTTTTTATTATACATTTGGCTATTCTCTTTCATGAAGTACCTGTCCAAGATTGTGCAGTTTTTAATGTGTGCCTTCTTTAAAAAAAATTCATGGGGTGCCTGGGTGGCTCAGTCAGTTGGGTGTCCGACTTCAGTTTTGGTTCAGGTCACGATCTCATGGTTTGTGAGTTCAAGCCCCATGTCAGGCTCTGTGCTGGCCGCTTCAAGCCTGGAGCCTGCTTCAGATTCTGTGTCTCCCTCTCTTTTTGCTCCCACCCAACTTATACTCTGTCTCTCTCTCAAAAATAAATAAACATAAATTAAAAAAAATTTTTTTAAATTCTGTAATTGTTCTTTGTGTATTCTAGATATGGGTTCTTTGTCAGATAGAAGTATGGAAAATGTCTTTTAGGTGAGCAGTTTTAACCTGCAGTCCATTTAGAGTGAAGCCACTACATAGCACCAAGTATTGGTGGTGTCACCTTGAAATCTCCTCCAATTTCTTGAGTGGATTTCACCAGACACCAGGGCCAGGGCTTCCTTCCTGAACAACGGAATCAGAAATCTCTGAGGAGAGGACTGGCTCTGGATATTGTAACTCCAGTGCCAAATGAACAGTCTTCCTGATATTGAAACAGATACTTAAAATTTAATCTGTAGTTCAAGATTCATTCTTTTGGAAACAGTATACAATATAATTTGAATGCATTTTTTTCACATGATTAAAGCAAATTACATCATTTATAGAATTTGATAAATAGGGAAAGATAAAAATTTATCTTCGCATGTTTGCTTTGTATTCCTGATTATAATAAAACAAACCTTCTAACAGAATGTTTAATAATATCCTCATATAAAATGGAACAGTCATTTAAAATTACTTTCTTATTTCTCATAAAATGATGTCATGATTTAAAGCAGTTTTATATTTTAGCAAAGAAGATTTATGGTGCAAAATCACTTGGGGTTTGTGTCTCTGGAGGGCAAATGGGTAGAACTTAAAAGTCTGTAGATTGTGGCTCATGATTACGAATTTGAGGAAGGGGCACCTGGGTGGATGTGTTATGCCCAAATTTCAATATCATCCCCAAAACCAGAGACCGCCAGGGAGACCGAGTCACACATGCAAAAGCAAAGGGCGGTTTTAGTAAGGGTTTAGGCTGGCCGGGCCTAAGCTCAGGCTCACAGACTTCACCAGCGCAGTGGACTGGTGCTGAAAGCCCCGGACAAAGGCGGGGTAGGGCCTCTATGGGGTTTGGGAAGGGGGAGTTACAGGAAATTGTGCCACAGGTACAGGGGTCCAATCATTATCGCATAACATCATTGGCAGTAACTTTAACCATACACATTGCCCAGAGTGTTCGTTACTTTTGGCGGGACCCAATCACAACTTTTAGAGTATTAACCAATTACAGAGTGGACCCAGGACCCTCACGTAGGGGGTAACTAGCCTTAAGCAATAAGTGATTATCTATAGCTTCCATCTCCAGGCCTGCCCTTAGGAATGTTAAGCATTTTAGCTGGCCGCTTCAGATTGGGTGTTACTAGGGTGGTCCCTGGGTAAGCAATCTGTGCCCTTTTATTGTCTAATGATTCTGGGAAACTGACACTTAGGCCTCCAAGGTCAGGGGAAACTTGAAGCCTGTCATGGAGTCAGTTTGATTCAGACCTGCGTCTTTACAGATGAGTCTTTTAAGCGTCTGATGCGGGTTCAGCTCAGGTCATGATCTCCCAGTTTGTGAGTTGGAGCATCTCATTAGGCTCTTCGCTGACAGCCTTCAGCCTGCTTGAGATTCTCTGTCTCCCTCTCTCTGCCCCTCCCCCACCTGCTCTCTATCTCTGGATGAGGGTGCATAAGGCAAGCTGACTGGCCACACACCTCCCACCCTCAACCCCACCCCTCCCCCGCCAAATCAGGCGGGATAGGTGTGATATTCGGGTACTCCTGGCTGCCCAAGAACAAAGAGAAGGGGGAAAACAAATGGTTACATGATTAATGGACCTAAAAGTCTCCGCACCCCTCCCTAGTGATGTGGGAAACAAAGGCAGAAGGAAATGGCAGATAGAACGAAATTTCCTTACAGCCTGCAACCCACTGACAAATACGTGAGGCTGGCAGGGTTTCTCCAGAATTCCTTACTGTTTAAATGCTAATGCTTTGCTAGAGGGAAAACCACCTTAGCTTAACAATAGCTAGGCCTCCACTATCTTGGGAGTCTTCTTTAGCATATGAAAATCTCACTGAAAGCTTCCCTTGGACTTTACCTCCCTCAACCTCTTAGTATATAACTAGTCTCTCCTCTTTGTTCTGGGGCAGCAGCTCTTCGTGCCCACGGTCCTGTCCCCAGAAGAGTAATCATGTGGAGCTTGAATTGCCATCCAAATGGAAATTTCTACAGTGGGTCAGATTAGATGGCCTTTAACAAGGCCTTGCTCCTTTATATTCTGTGGTTTTTGCAATGTAAGACACTTAATTTGGGGCAAACCCAACCCCACTTCTCTTGATACTCTTGCCCCGGAAGCAGAGGCTTGCACTGACCTTAGGCTTTTGGAGGTCACCCTTTGAGGGAGTTTTCACCGCAGAGATACCTAACTTATGGACTTAGCAGAGAGGTTCTTATTAGACTTTCTTCTTCCTTTTGCATTTATTTTTTCTCCATATTTTTAGGGACCTCCCTCAGCTAGATTCAAGATGTTCTGTGAAATGAAAATGTAGCCAAATGGAAAACAAGATTGACAGTGAGAATCCTCAATCTGCCATTTATGAAGGATAATTTGTTCAACATTAAATATAAAAAGCGCAGCCTGATGGTTGCATTATTACCAGTGGGGTGTCTTGTCAACCAACGTGCTGGGAAACAGGTTTATACAACTCACTCCTTTCCATAATTATTGCCTTTTAAGTGAAAGCATCCGAGCATGTGAAATGAGACTTAGTTCATAATTGTCAGATATTAGTGTAATAGATTCAGCTAAAAGGATTTTAGACATTTGGGCCAATTTGGCCCTCTGTTCTAGAAGCTGCACATGGCACGGTATGAACTTGCCCTTGAAATTGGAGAGAGAACCATGTGAACTGTAAGAGTTACCTTAAGATGGCGACCAAGTGGCCATTCTGCTGTGGGTCGGAGAAGAACTCTGTGCACCGACGACCCCCACCCCTCACCTGCAGACCTGGAATGTCCTGCACCAGTTTGAAAACAGCCAATCATGAAGCTCCAGCTTCCCATCACCGTGACAGAGGAGGCAACCTATTCCATCCCGCCACGTCCCTGAAATGCCCTTATTTGATAATCTGCCCTCCCAAAATCAAACCCGGAAGTCTTTCACCCATAAAATACCTCGCCCCTCCCATTACCAGGTGTGACTTCCCTGACTCCCCACTCCCGGGGTCACGGAACCTCGCCCGGGAATCGCATATCCCAATAAAGGCTTTCTTGGCTCCATAACTTGGTCTCTTTCTTTCCTCTCATCTCTGCCTCCATCTATTAAATCTTACATGAACAACTGAATACCTGGCTGTAGTTTTGAACATTTCCTGACTCGTTTCCCACCCAACCTTGCATCACTGCATTGAAGCAGGCCTACCTCTAGCAGACAGAAACACATGGAGGAAGTTACTGACTCCAGGGTGCTCTAAAACCAGAGCTTGATTCTCAGGCAGAAAACCTACAATCAAAAATATTTTCATTTGGCTTCTCAGCTTTCATTCCCAAGTGTTAGATGGGATTTGTGAGGCAGTTTCTAGTCTTATGTCAGGAAGTGAGCTGTGCCTGAATTCCCAGGACACGTCCCGAACTGAAGCATATTTTGCAGGTCCCTAGGCCTATAAAAACTTTCGTATGAAAAAAAATGACATTTCAATTTACTTTTTTTTTTTAGGCCTCTAATACATAAAGGGTGCACCCACAACAAGGAAAGCACACCTGTTCTGGTGGTATCTCAATCACCACGTCAAGGTTGGGCCTCAATTTTCACACTTTGGTGTGGTTGGCATTGTTACTTACAGAGTTAGAAACCTTTTGAAGAGCTCTTGTGAGTTGGTGTCAGAACATGGTGGGAGATTCCAGGGAAAGCATGATTATTTTGAGAAACAGGTATCTAAGATATGTGATTTTTAAGCAGTTAGTGTAAGGACCAGGTCTGAATCAAACTGACTCCATGACAGGCTTCAAGTTTCCCCTCCAACCTTGGAGGCCTAGGTGTCGGTTTCTCAGAATCATTAGACAATAGAAGGGCACACGTTGCCCAAGGAAGGAGGGACCACCCTTGTAACAGCCAATCAGGAAAGGCCAGCTAACGCCTTTAACATTTCTAAGGGCAGGCCTAGAGATAGAAGCTATAGATAATCACCTATTGCTTAAGGCTAGTCATGCCCTACGTGAGGGTCCTGGGTCCACTCTGTAATTAGTCAATACTCTACTGCCAATAATGATAGGTGTTAGTGATTGGGTCACTACAGTTTCCTGTAACTCCCCCTTCCCAAACCCTTAAAGACCCTACCCCGGCTTTGTTCGGGGCTCTCCGCATGGATCCACTGCATCGGTGAAGTGAGGCCAAGTTTAGGTCCAGAAAGCCTAAACCTGTTAATAAAGCCCTTTGCTTTTGCATGCGTGACTCGGTCTCCCCAGCGGTCTCTGGTTTTTTGGAGATGATAAAGAAATCTTGGGCATAACATTAGGAATCTCTGACCTAGAGAACCTAGAGATGAGGACTGAACCTCCCTGCTGTCAATATTCATTTTAAAATACCCCTTGGTAGTAGTTGTGCCTAGCAATCCTTGAGTCTATGATAACATTTTACTCTTTATCCATGCCCAAGTCCAAATATGGGCCAACCACATATTTCCCCCACATATTTTGAACAGTACTTACTAGTTTACCCAGGTTATACGAGAATGCATTCTTGTGGGAATATTCCAAACAATGAAGAACTGTGTTCCGGATTAAAGAGTTGGTCTCTTTTCACTCCTGCCTCTCATTTCATTCACACTGTAGAAGTAGTTACCATTAATAGCAGAGTATCATTTTCTGTTCTTTTTAATATATTTATGCTAATATATAAAGAACACATACAAATACATAGTTTAGCAAATATTAAAGGAATCATAGACCACACTTTTTTTTTCTTTGCTATTTTCCTTTTTGTTAAAAAAAATACAAACTGTGTTTACACAAAAATCATCAGGATTTGGGAATGTGCCCCTGTTTACAAACCCAGAGTTGGACAAGTTTTCCAAAGGCCTCACACATGGCCCTGACTGTGCTATCTCACCCCCCACCCATTGTCCTTGCCACTGTCTCACAGTCCAGCTGCATCAGTAGGGATAATGTTCCACTCAGTGCCTTCAGATTAAAATATACATAAGATTTTGGAACCAGCAGGGTGAGAAAATGGAAAGACTAACAAAGATTCTAATTAACAGCTAAACAGTGTACACAGATAGGCTGCTTCGGCAGCAAGGGAATATTTCTCATAGCCTCCGAGATGGAAATGGGATAATTGCTAAGAAAAATGGGTCCATCTAACCTATTATCCCTTATTTCTGCCAAATTCTAGCAGCTTCCTTAACCCTTCCTTTATGACCACTTGACAACCCAGCAGAAGGCAAGAGCTCTTCCCTGCAACGTTGAGCTTGATTGCTTACAATCTTCTGCCCCCAGGGGTTCTCATCCCCCCCACCCTTGATTAGGAAAAACGGCCCCCTACTCCTCCTGTCAAGACTACTGGCTGCACAGTGAATGGGGGAGAAATCTCATTTTGGAGACAAGCATTTTCTGTGAACTCTATTAAGCAACAAAGCGGCCAGGCTTTCACTGGGGTCACATTTCCAGGATATAATCACCAACTTCTTGGGTGCAATATAAGGCCCCTACCGGAGTCCACTCTTTCCATGTTCATCAGTGTGATTATTTCACGATAACAGCTTTCTCGGAGGGAGTTGGAGATGCATTCTGCACATTTTAATGAGCCTGTCATCCGGCCTCAATTTTTTTCTCCCTTACTCTTTATTTCTTTTCTGATTCCTTTTCTTTCATGTTGTGAGCCACATGTATTTGGAAGGCCAAGAGGACACAGACATTTTAAATGTCATCCAGCGTAGATGAAAATCCATTGTCCTCCCTTCTTGAAATTTAACAATATTGCAGGGGTTTGTTTTGTTTTGTTTTAGTTCAACAGGGTTAAAATATTCTGTATCTGTGTTCTGAGAGACAATAGTGTAAATTAGTCATGGAATTTCAATATTTTCCTAGGTAAAGAATAATCTTATTTTTTCATGAAGAATTGAAACATGTTAAGTACAATTATAATAAAGAGCAGTATGACAAATACCCCTGTGTAATAAAAGATTTCAGAGTCTTACCCAAAGACCCAGGAAATTCAAGATTTTATAGTTATGGTTTTACTAGAATGTGTTAAAAGAGCTAGGTGATCTATATAGAAACACAGCGGTTTTAATGCTAACATTTTAATTTTTAGGTGTTCCTTATATAATAGGAAATACTGAATTTCAGATCCATAAAAATTTGTTTTTATTTTTAAGAACAGGAGAAAAGAGAAAGTAGATAAAGGGTGGTCATAATATTTTATTTCATTTCTGTTTTCATGCCATCTCATATTTTCTACATTTGTACTTAATTTTCAATATGTTTAATTATTTTTCTCACACTAGACTGGTTTTTTATAACTAAATCTACCCTGAGATTTTTTGTAAAAGGATAGTAGAATAGGATTTGATTTTATAAATAAGTTTACCTTGAGATTTGCTATGTAAAGATTATGGACTAGAGTATATTTTAGTGAGTTTCCACTAGCCATTGATGATTTTTTATTCTAGTTTTTTCAGATGGCTTTTGTTAATGAATGATGTCTATGACTAATGCTCCCTGTAGCTTTACCTACTTAAATTAATCTGGCTCTTTATCCTTTGTAAACATATGTATGATCTGCTTCAATCAGATTTTCTGAAAACAAAGGAAAGTATTTTCCCTCTTTTCTCAGGAGGCTTACAAATGATATGCATTGAACTAATCCAGTTGGATTAATATGATTATTTCTGTGTGTATATGCAAAAGGGCATTGATTGCTCAATAATAAATGAGAAAAGAGAGATGAGTATTTTCCTGCCAGCTTTGTTGCATTTGCATCTGGGGGAGAAGTTGACTGTGGGCTAAGAACCCACGTGTCTGCTAGCTCCAAGGCTCTCTCTTCCTCTGGAACCAAGAATTCATTCCCCAACACGGACAAAGAAGATGCATTGGCTCACCTTCACTTACACCCTTTCTCTAGCTGTGATGAGGGGCTGTTAGGCACAGACTTATGCCCCCACTAATCTGCCAGGGGAATAGAACTGATATCTGGGTATCCAGGCCAATTGCCTGTGGGAAGAACATGCCCTCTGTCCGAGCCTGGGTGTCACTCCATGAAGTTATCGCTGAAACAACTCCATGGTGTGTGTTTTGGTCTGTTTTGACTGCTACAAAGTATCTTAAAGTATCTGAGACTGGGTGGCTTATAAACAACAGAAACTTACTCTTCACAGTTCTGGAGGCTAGGAAGTCCAAGATCAAAATGCTGGTATGGTTGCACTCTGTTGAGAATCTTCTTCTTTGTGTGAATTTGAGCCCTACGTTATGCACTGCATGGACAATGTGGAGGCTGCTTGGGATTCTCTCTCCCTCTCTTTGCCCTCCCCTCCTTAAAAATAAATAAAGCAAAACAAAAAATCTCCTGTCTTGCTTCTCCTTTCTTTTCATCATATATAAATTCTCAAGTAGTTTCACCAACATCATGGTTTTCATTATGTCTTGTTGACTTTGAGAAATCTATCACCAGCCTGGATCCTTTCCGGATAGATGGACTCAAATATTGAACATTCTATTGGATATTTTCATTTGAACATGCCATTGGTTCCTCAAAACTGTTGGAAACTGTTTCTGAACTCACTAAAGTTGAGAAAACTACTTATGAGGTAAAGCAAGTTTGCCAGGCCTCTTGCCGTCAGATGGTGACCGATATCCACTCCCACTCAATTATTTTTGCTTGAGCACCGACCCCCAAGGCACCTTGTTGACTGGTATTGGGAGTGACTTGTCCCCTTATCCTAAAATATGCTGATTGCGCCTTGTGAAGGAACTTATTGTAGGAATTTCTTCTTTTGTGATTATAGGAGCAAATATTACATTTCCTGAGAAACCTGTTTTTCTTCCCCTCAAGAAAACAGGCTATTGATCCCTGCTCACAACTAACTTTTGCCTTTGCTGTGATAAAAACATTGTCTTCTATTTGAATGTTGAAGATACCTTCATTCCCCATGTGATAAGCATCTAAATCACCTACATCAATCACTATTGATGAAGATTATGCATGAGTCTTCTACCAATCTATGTTCTGGGAAATTTTTACATACCAAAGAAATCTGTCATGTGAAATCCTTGTCTAAGGCAAATGCCACTTCTGTACTGACCCCATACATTTTTTTTTTTTTACCATAAATAAAGCTGACTTTCAGGTCAGTGCAGAGATGCCTGCCTGGTGATCAGAAAGAAACTTGAGGCTCTCTCTTTCTCACCAACACCTGCTGGAGCTGGACTCCAGCACAAAACTGTCAAGTTCCGACATTACCTAAGTATCTTTATTCTCAAATATTCTTTTATGTTTCTTATCTGAGGGAGTGATACCACTCAATTGCCCAAAATGGAAGAGTAAGATATTCTTCCCCCTTGTCATTTCCCACATTCCAGGTCACTAAAATCTATCAATTTCCTCTCTTAAATATCTAAGATTTCTCCTCTGTTTTCCCTGTCTACTTCCACTATATTAGATCAGTTGGTGATTTCATGTGTGATTTTGTGGAGAAAGGAAGTGAGTGGATAGTGTTTTTCTTAGATGTGGTACACAGTCTGCAGGTTGGGTTAGACACTGACTATTTTAACAGCCCCATTTTTCTTCTTTTTATGTAGCTTTGTGAATATAGTTTTAAGACTGTAAATTACTTTGAGTAAGACACACATTTACCTGTTGATATTATATTCCCTGTGTCAATTTATTGTTCCACTGACATTATATGAAAGTGTTCTTTTGTGCACACTTGTTCCAATCCTAAATATTATTATCAGTTTTTAACAATCTGATGAGCAAAATGCTGTACTTCATTCTCTTAAAATCATATTTTCATGATTATCAATAACTTCTTGTATTTTTATGCATATATTATAGTTTTCTGGATTTTTACGTAAATTAAAATGTATGTTTTATGTGAATTACCTGATCTCATGATTTGTTCATGATAATGTAATAAAATTTAAGTATTTCTACTGAGTTGGAGGGGCTCTTTATGTGTTAAGCATATGAGTCTTTTCTGGGATGGGGGTAAAAGGTTTTCCTTTTCCTCTGACACATGTCTTTTAAGGATATTCATGTTATCCTTGTCATTCAGAAAGATTTTTTACTTTGCTTTTCTGTTTGGAGTGTCATTGTAACTACTGTATTGTAAATGATGGAAAATAATTGTATATGTTAAAAAAATAAATTGTGTTATATTAAAAAACAGGTGCAATAATAACCAACTTCATTATACTGATGCAAGGATTAAAAATAGATAACTTATCTGAAACAGCACTCAGTATATCTATCATATGCACTCAATAAATGCTTAACCCTGCAAAAAAAAAAAGAAATATTTTACACACAGGTGTTTTCATAAAAGTAGAGTTGAAATATGTTGTATTAGTTTCAGGTGTACAATACAGTGATTTGACAGTTGTGTACATTCTACTATGCTCATCGTGACAAGTAGTTACCGTCTGTCACCATACAGTGCTACTAACTGTATTCCCTTGCTGTGCTTTCCATTCCTGTGACTTGTTTATCTTACGACTAGAATATGTAGTTTGAGTGTAGTCTCCTGGTCTTTTCCTTTATGCTTCCGCAACATTGTCTAATTAGTCTCTCTTTTGTGGCCTTCTTCCTTCCTCTGGGCTCCAAGTTATTCCAGAGTTACCTTTCACAACACAAGTCAGCCTGTCACTTATTACTTAAAATCCTTCAATGGCCTCCCATTGTCTACATTGATTTTAAAGTACATATTGATTGTAGTACAGCAAAGTAGGTCTTTGATGGTCTCTGGTACCTTGTTGCCTCTCTGACTCACAGTCTTTTGCTCATCTCTCCCAGCCACATGAACCCACCAATGTTCACATATACTATGGGTAGAGCTCATGTCATAGTCCCCTTTGTCTGGAATGCCTTTCGTCTTTCCTTGTCCTCTTAGGGAATTCCTACTTATCATTTCAGGCTCAAGCACAGTTGACTATTCCTCTCTTTATGCCACCATGCAATGTATATTCCTCTTTTGTACTGTTTTCCCAATTTTTCTCATAATAGTTTATCTGTAGTCTTATCTACCTAATCGCTTTCTTTCACATATATCCACTCTTAACTTAAATAAAACTATTCAGAAAGGAAACGTTTGATCTCTACTGTAAATGGAGATGCAGTTCTTTTTGCAATAGATATGAGAAAACATAAAATAAAAATACAACTACTACAAAAATGTAACAATTGCCCTGTAAAATCAATGCACATCAGTGACGATGCACATGTTACCTTTTGGAGCACACTGCTCACTTGTACCATTTACCAAGTTGTCCAACGACTTATAGGCCATGGTACAATTATGCCTTATAAAAAAGATATAAATTTAAAAGGTTTTAAACAAATTTTTAAATAATCACATTTATTTCTAGTTATCACCACAGTTAGCATTACTCTTAACCTTGTGCAAATGGAGTAGGCCTTGGTTGACTATACATCAACTGAATTCTAAACAGAGTGTGGTGGAAAGCCTTAAAAGTGTTTCTTAGCCCATCTTTCCTTTGGCCTTTGTCTTAATTCAGGAGGAAAGTATTAACTACAGATAAAAGGAAATGAGATCACCAGGGCAAGAAAAATGGGATGTTGTGCCTCAGGGGGCAGATGTCATTATGGAAAACTGTCAGGCTGAGTTTGTTAGATTATATGGTAGGATGAATGTGAGCTTGGAATAAAACACAGAATTATATTTAGATTTGGGAATGGTCAAGGACTATTGCTAGGCTAGACTTAATCACATGTGTCATTTGACTTTGTGGCACTCTATATTCACAAAAATCTCAAAGGGGTCCCTTTTTTATCTTAAGAGTTTAAATAGACAGTTCACATTGCTTTACATTATTCTCTCTTGTTCTTTTCATCAGAACTGCTGACTAGTGCGGGAGCAATAGTCTACATTCAAATGCTTTTATTTGATTTGTTGAGAATGAGTCAACATAAAGCTGAACATTTAATAAATTGAGAGCTGGAAACAAAGAAAATTATTATTTAAAACTTTTCAAATTTGTCACATTTCACATCCCAGGATTTTAAAGTACCAGGTTTTCACGAAATGCATAAAAGTGCTGCCAATACTAGAAATTTCAGAGAGAGTAGTAAGCCTTAACTGGTAGTATAAAAATAGAACTTTGTGACCAGTAATGAAAGGGTGTTTATTTCTCTGAAATGTATAATTTTAGTTGTTCCTTTTTAAATTGCATCCGGATACAAAAACCTTTTCATTAAGAAAGGATGTTATTAAGTTTTCCTTAAAAAAAAAAAAGCTTGAAAGATGAATGCAATAGCTTATTAACAAGATTCTATATTTTAATGAGATGAAGTCACTGTTTAATTCTTAATCCTTTGTGTTGATTTTATTACCATTCACGGTTTGTGATCTTAGGTTGTGATAAAGGCATTTAGTTTAGACAACGCTGAAATTACACTCATGAGTCCATGAGCTTTTGGGCTGATAATGGTGTCCTTTTGTTCGGTTGTTCCATCTGCTATTTCAGAGTGTTTCTAGACTCCTAGCTGAAGTTGGAGATCCTATGCTGGTGAGGTTTCCCTTCCTTCACTGAAAGCTTTCTGACATCCTCAATGGTCTCGTTGGGTCTCTGGGGACTGCTCTGTCACAGAGGTCAGTAGGGGTGCTTCAGGGTGCTATCATCCCTGTCCCAGAAATTATATACAAGAGTGTGTTTTTTTCCTTAGGGAGGAGTTCCATAGCTTCCTGAATATTCTTGAAGGGTCCATTAATTTTATAAAATTTGAAGACCTTTCCTGTAATACCTCATTTTGCTGTAATTTAAAGTCCTAGAGCAACTCTTTCCCTATTGTTAGACTCCAAATCTTTTGATGATGATATTGATCAAATTTTTTTAACATATTATGGCATAAGGTATACAACATATATTTATCACTTTAACCATTGTAAGTGCATCATTCAGTGTCATTAAACATATTCACAATGTTGTATAACCATCATTACTATCTATATCAAAAACACTTTCATCTTCCCTGACAAAAACCCTATACCCATTAAACAAAACTCCCTCCCCACACCTCAGCCATTGTTAACTTCTATTCTACTCTGTCTCTATGAATCTTTCAGTTCTAGCAAGGTATCTCATATAAGTGGAATCATACTTGTCTTTCTGTGTCTGGCTTATTTCACTAAACCTAGTATTTTCAAGGTCCATCTACATTGTTAACATACATCAAGTTTCATTCATTTCTATGGGTGAATAATACTCTATTATGTGTATATACCACATTTTGTAATCCATTTATCCATTGATGGACACTTGGGTTGTTCCCGTCTTTTGGCTATTATGGATAACATTGCTATGAACATGGGTATACAAATATCTATTCAAGTTCCTGCCTTCAGTTGTTCTGGATTTATTCCTAGGTGTGGAATTGTAGGGTAGACCTATTTTTATTAGATTAAAAATCTAAAGTTCGTTTATTCTTTTTACCATCAAGAAAAGTTTTTGCCACAGAACAATTCTTAAGTCCATTGTTAATCCCTAATCAGTTTGCTGTATGTAAGTTCTCCAATATGAATCCACTTGAGTAGTTAACACCCCAGTGTTGTTGGAAACAACTTGGAAACAAAATTCATCAAAGAAGAAGTTAGGTTTTTTTTTTTTTTACAAGTTTATAGTTTCCCTTCAGTATAGATTCCATAGATCCTATTCTCTTTCACCATGCATGACGCAAAGAGAATATTTTACTTCATGACCAAGATATCCTAGACATATTTCCATACAGGTTTCAGAATTTAATTTGCAAATTACTTGGAAGGGCACCTGCCACCAATGAACAGGAATGGAAAATAAAGACACATCACTCCCCTTGTGGACATGATTATTCTGGACACGGTGCTAATTTGCCAACCCTGAAAAAGTCAGTCTTGTTTATAAAGACCTTGACATATCCACAGAATTGAGAATTTTAAGTAAATATCATGAGCTTGTGTTCGCTGGTCCTTGGGGTAATTGCTTAATTCAAGTTCCTCCAGAGTTCTTTACCCTTAGAAATCATATTAAAAGAATGACATTAGCAAGGTGTTGGAAGAAAGGAGAAAAAAAATCAAAGATGGATTTATAGTTGGAGCTCAGACGGAGGGATTCATTTTCGTAGAAGTATTTTGTCATTTCTCCTAAACTCATTGTTATGTCCATCAGAGAGGCAATAGAGAGGGAATGGACATATTCCTTTGAGACACCCAGTTAATTATCCTAAATAATGTGGTAGGGACTGCCCGTTAATGGGAATGGAAATCAAGTAATCTGGGGAACCTGCAGTGCCCACGCTTCATGCTGTCAGATGTGCTCCAGATTAGCTCATGTTCTTAAGATTTGCCCGTATTCTGGAGAACAATAGAAACACAGAATTGAAGCTTTTGGAGGTATTTTTATTCATGTGTTTGAATACTCTCTGTATCTCTGTCAAGTGGATTTCTGCATCCCAGAATTGTTCAGACAGTGAGCAATATGAGGCGATGGTTCACAGCACCCCACATTGGGAGTCAGGCCAGTTTGGGGCTGATTTCCAACCCTGCCACTTCTTAGTTGTGAGCCTTAGATAAGTCACTTGAACATCCCGAGTCTCAGTTTCCATATTGTAATTCATTTTTAATAACACCTTGCATGATTGTTAAGAGAACCAAATAGAATACGATTTGTAAGTTCCTATCATCATTGAATGGCCTCTTTGTTCTCATCGCAGTAGTGAGTCCTTTGCATACATGTTGTCCCTTGTTGGAACAATAAATAGGCCAGTGTCATGTAGGCCTTGAGTTATCACTCAGGCAAACTACTCCAAGAGTTTCTCAACAGCATCAAATCACACCTCACTCCCACCTTCAGTTTATTCTCCAGAATGTGTTTGCAGTGACACTTGAAGAAGTTTCATCATATTGTCTCCCTACATGAAATAAATCAGTATCATCTTATCACCATCAGGACTGTGTTTACATGTCTGGGTCTGCTGGCCAGACTCAGATGTCACTTCTTCTAGATGTCCTCCTGGATACCTGCATGTAACCTCACTGCCAGCTTACCCGACCGCCTTAGACACAGAGCTCTGGCTCCCAGTGAGCAAGAACTCCCTTTCATTTTCTGTATGAAAACACCAGGCATCTCTCCTGGTCTTCAATAGCTCTCAACTAATATTTACTAAATTGATGAATAAATGCATGTCAGTCCTTCAAGAGTAATTAGCATGCCTCCCCCTGTCTCCTGCCCTTAACTTTTTCTTCCCACTAAACCAGAGACACATATCTGGTTGCCCTTATTAATATACCTCAGTGGACTCAGCTGCCCACAGGATTAGTCCAAGCTTGGCTTCTGATTCAGCTGGTAAATTGAACACATGGGTTCATTTCTCCTCCTTCTAAAGAACCACTGAAATCGTGGTAGAATGTATGAAGGGTAATGCAGTCTCACAGTTGCAGGAGGGATATCAGCAAACCAAAAATTTTCACCCAATTTCTGGGAGACTCAAAATGGATGTGTTCACATTACTGGTTAAAGCAGGAAAGAGGGACTCCTGGCTCAATGTATGTATAATGAAACTAGCGTAAGGTGAATCAGGCTTGTGTGTGATAGATCTGTCTGATTAAGCAGTGGGAGGAAGGGCAGAATCAGATGACCAAGGTCACTAAACACTGAGGGCCAGCAGCTCCTGTTTACCCCTCCCTCTTCCCCTGTTGCTGCATGTGCAGTGCTGGCATTTGCCCATTGATTGTTTTTCCCAAACGGCTTCCCTGCCTTAATGTTTCATCCAGATTCTCTCCAGTAAACTCTTTTTCATTCTTCAAGATGCCACTTGCCCATCTTGGGAATTCTGGGGAGAGCTAGAAGTTCCACGGCCCCTTGGAATTCCCTCTATTAAAATTCTTGACCCATGATGGCTGTTACAGTTTCTGTATCCATTATCCTCATGGACTACAAGCTTCTTAAAAAGAGGAATTGTATCCTATTTACATTGTATTTCAGAGCCTGGTTTTATGCCTACAGTAGTGCAGGTCTTCCATAAATTTTGAGTAGAAGAATGAATGAATGACTAGGACATTGTTTTGTGCTTCTTACAGATCTGGCCTCCCTTTGCAGATTATGCTACAGTAATTTATAGTTTATATACTCAGATACAGTCTGAGTATATGTAGGGTTAGGCAGAGAGTGGGCAAGTTACCCATGTGAAATTATTTATTCTGACATGTATTTATACATCAACAATAATACCATAATTGTTGATTATTATGTGATCATCACTGTGCCGTAAACTTTGTGCAGAGAATCATGAATTCTCATAGCCGCTCTAGAAGAGCTGTTATGTTTCCACCATGGTAGTTCCCTATAGCTACTGTAACACATGATCGCAAAGTCAGTATCACTGGGCGGAAGTCAAGTGTGAGTAGAGCTAGCAACACTCCTTCCAGAGGCTCTATAGGAGCCTCTTGCCTTTTCCAGCTCCTGGTGGGTGGCTGCTGGTGCTCCTTGACTCGTGACTGCATCACTCCAAGTACCACGTCTGCGGTCACAAAGCCTCTTCCTCCTCTGTGTCAAATCTCTCTCTGTTTCCCTATAATTAGGATATATGTGACTGGATTTAGGGTCCATCTGGGTAATCTCCCCATCTCAAAACCCTTATCTTAATCAGATCTGCAAAGGCTTTGCCATACAAGGTAAAAATTATAGCTCCAGGGATTAGGACACAGATCTCTCTCTCTCTTTTTAAAGATAATTTATTATTTATTTATTTATTTATTTTTTTTTGAGAGAGGTAGAGAGGGTGAGCATAGAGGGGCAGAGAGGGAGGAAGAGAGAAGATCCCAAGCAGACTCTGCACTGGCGATGGGGCTGGAACTCATGAACCTTGATATCATTACTTGAGCCAAAACTGACTGAGCCATCCAGGCACCCAGGACACAGACATCTCTTTGTGCAGGGTGGTGGGGGGCATTTTTTCAGCTCACCACACCACATTTTGCAGATTTAGAAACAAAGGGATTAAGTTCACTTGCCCAAGTACACACAGGCATAAGAAGCAGGGTCTGGATTTGAATTTGCATCTGTTTGATCTCAAGAGTCTGTCTCTCTGTCCCTTCTTCTCTCCCTCTCTCTCCAAATAATGAGTAATAACCCCAAGCCATTTGCATTGTTGCTTTATTCTGAGTCAAGCTGAAATGTAACAGCCATGTGTTCAGAATTCAGAGTAGGCTGTACCAGGAGAAATCACTGATGACACAGGCCCACACTCTAGGTGAGCGCAACACTTGCATTTATTTCCTTCATTATGGAAGCAGGCAGCGAGGTGTTGTGGAGAGGCGGCTAATAGGGGCGCACCCCTCCCGGGGATGGGGCAGCATCTCATTACTCCGGCTGTCGCTGACTCTCAGCTGGGGGGTCAGGGACTGTGGCCAGCTAGATCTCCTTCTGCCTGCTCCCGTTCTGTGTGCTGCAGTCTGTGCGAAACCCAATCCACTTCCTCCTTTGGAGATGCGGAGAGGCAGACGCCCCGCTTGGCGAGGGCATGGCAGCCCCAACACCAGGCCAGAACTTTTAAGTTTATTTATTATTTTGAGAGAGACAGAGAGAGAGGAGAACGAGTGAGGAAGGGGCAGAGACAAAAGGAAAGAGGGATCCCAAGCAGGCTCCACACTGTTAGCACAGAGCCTGACATGGGGCTCCATCCCATGAACCACGAGATCGTGACCTGAGCTGAAACCAAGAGTTGGCTGCTTGACCAACCGAGCCACCCGGGCGCCCCTGTGCTAGAGGTTTTACTAGGGGCCTGAGGACTACAGGTGCTAGGACTATTGGTTCCATTGGCTTTTATTTAAATTCAAACAACATTTTACATTACTCACCTTTTAGGTGTAAATATCATTTCCCCTTCTCAAAAAATATTTCTTAAAAATACTATGTCAAAACTATACATTTTATATAAAATGTTTATAATATTTCTTAAGAACAATGTGTTTAAGTTTAACAAAGTGTGGTGAAAGCACTCTGTCAAAACAAATTCGCTTGAAGAGAGTGCCGGAGTATCTCTGCACAGTATTTAAATCACACAAGTCATAGTTGTACATATTCAAACAATACAAAGGCAGACAGGGCATTCCTTCTTAGAGGTAACCACTGTGAGTGGTAAATAATTTGCGGTGCCTCCTTCCAGTCCTCTGTTTATGTATTTGTACATAAACATCTAGTGTATTTATTTTTATTTTCAATACATGGGATATTATGACTGTTTGCTCTTTTTTAGAGTTTATTTATTTATTTTGAGAGAGAGCATGTGCTCTGATGCAACCATGAGCAGGGGAGGGGCAGAGAGAGAGAGAGAATCCAAAGCACGGAGCCAGACATGGGGATTGAGCTCATGACTGTGAGATCATGACCAGAGTTGATATCAAGAGTCAGAAGCTTAACCAACTGAGCCACCCAAGCGCCCCTTGAATACTTGCTTTTTAAAATTAACAGTGAACTTTAGATGTGTTTACAGATATGAACTTAGAAAAAGTTGTATAGTATCCCAGATGTAGATATATAATCATATTATATTTACTCCTTTAAAATTGTACATATTTTATTTATTTATTTATTTTATTTTTTTTAGAATATAACACTATTTTTTTAACATATGCAATTATTTTCCATCATTTACAATACAGTAGTTACAATGACACTCCAAATGGATAAGCAAAGTAAAAAATCAGAACCCCAACTTCTATTTCATGTAATTAGACTTATAGAGAAATTAGAAGGTTAAGTAACAACTAGTTAATCACCTAATTTCACAGCTATCTGAAGTGGCAAATCATTATATAGCAGCTTATCTATGATACATTCAAGATAAATGATACAATTTATTACTTGCCCATAAGCTAAAACACAGCCTACTTAATACCTTTCCTTAAATTCCACCTCTCTACTACAACATACTTGAGGTCCATGCAAAAAAGTAGCTACCTTTTATATAGGAAATGGATGATTAAGTCTTTGGTGTTGTAAAAGCAACTTCATTTAAACATAACCACCCCCACCACCAAAAAAAGAAGAGGGAAAAAAAAAGAGTAATGAAAATAATAAGGGAAAACCCCAAGACACACTTCCTAGGGGGAAAAA
>NC_043714.1:51152169-51153971 GCF_006229205.1 Suricata suricatta
AATTGGCCGTACATTTGTGGGCCCAGTTCTGGGTTCTCTATTCTATTCCATTGGTCTATGTGTCTGTTTTTGTGCCAGTACCATACTGTCTTGATGATGACAGCTTTGTAGTAGAGGCTAAAGTCTGGGATTGTGATGCCTCCCGTTTTGGTTTTCTTCTTCAATATAACTTTGGCTATTCGGGGTCTTTTGTGGTTCCATACAAATTTGAGGATAGTTTCTTCTAGCTTTGAGAAGAATGTTGGTGCAATTTTGATGGGGATTGCATTGAATGTGCAGATTGCTTTGGGTAGTAATGACATTTTCAAAATGTTTATTCTTCCAATCCATGAGCAGGGAATGTTTTTCCATTTCTTGGTGTCTTCTTCAATCTCATTCATAAGTTTCCTATAGTTTTCATCATATAGTCTTTTACATCCTAGATTTACTCCTAGGTATTTGATAGTTTGATAGTTTTTTTCGTGCAATCGTGAATGGGATCAGTTTCTTGATTTCTTGATTTCTCTTTTGGCTGCTTCGTTTTTGGTGTATAGGAATGCAGCTGATTTCTGTACATTGATTTTGTATCCTGCAACTTTACTGAATTCATTAATCAGTTCTAGAAGGCTTCTGGTGGAGTCAATTGGGTTTTCCATGTAGAGTATCATGTCATCTGCAAAAAGTGAAAGTTTGACTTCTTCTTTGCCAATTCTGATGCCTTTTATTTCCTTTTGTTGTCTGAATGCTGATGCTAGGACGTCCAGCACTATGTTAAACAGCAGTGGTGACAGTGACACCCCTGTCGAGTTCCTGATCTCAGGGGGAATGCTCTCAGTTTTTCCCCATTGAGGATAATATTGGCTGTGGGCTTTTCATAAACTGCTTTTATAATGTTGAGGTAAGTTCCTTCTTTTCCGACTTTCTCAAGGGTTTTTATTAAGAAAGGGTGCTGTATTTTGTCAAATGCTTTTTCTGCATCTATCGACAGGATCATATGATTGTTTCCCCTTCTTTTGTTAATGTGATGGATCACATTGATTGATTTGCGAATATTGAGCCAGCCCTGTAACCCAGGGATGAATCCCACTTGATCATGATGGATAATTAATTTTATGTGCTGTTGAATTCGATTTGCTAGTATCTTGTTGAGTATTTTTGCATCTGTATTCATTAAGGATATTGGTCTGTAGTTCTCTTTTTTGGCTAGGTCTCTGTCTAGTTTAGGTATCAAGGTGATGCTGGCTTTGTAGAATGAGTTTGGAAGTTTTCCTTCTATTTCTATTTTTTGGAATAGTTTGAGAAGAATGGGTATGAGCTCTGCTTTAAATGTCTGGTAGAATTCCCCTGGGAAGCCATCTGGCCCTGGGTTCTTATTCGTTGGGAGATTTTTGATAACGGATTCGATTTCTTCACTGGTTATTGGTCTATTCATGCTTTCTATCTCTTCCTGTTTGAATTTTGGCAGTGCATGCGCATTTAGGAATTTGTCCATTTCTTCTGTGTTGTCCAGTTTGTTGGCATATAATTTCTCATAGTAATCTCTGATGATTGCTTGTATTTCTAAGGGATTGGTTGTAATAGATCCTTTTTCATTCATGATTTTGTCTATCTGGGTGCTCTCTCTTTTCTTTGAGGAACCTGGCTAGAGGTTTATCGATTTTGTTTATTTTTTTAAAGAATCAACTCTTGGTTTCATTGATCTGCTCGACTATTCTTTTGGATTCTATATTGTTTATTTCTGCCCTGATCTTTATTATTTCTTTTCTTCTGCTGGGTTTGGGGTGCTCTTGCTGCTTCCCTTCTAGTTCCAGTAGGTGCTCTGT
>NC_043714.1:51154071-51174233 GCF_006229205.1 Suricata suricatta
GAAAAAAGACTGCCTCTTTAGCATGTAGTGCTCGGAGAACTGGACAGCAACATGCAGAAGAATGAAACTAGACCACTTTCTTACACCATACACAAAAATCAACTCAAAATGGCTGAAAATTGTACATATTTTAAATGGTACTTTTTCTGTTATTAAGAGAGCACTATGACAAGCATTATTTTACAGGTAGCTTGAGTGTTTGTGTAATAGTACATTTAGGGTGGAGTTTTAAAAGTGGCATCCTCTTTCCACTGTATCAAAAATGGAAAGGCTGGTACCTAGCCAGATTTGGGTTAGAGATCTCTTCTGAGATCTCAAAAGTTCTAAAGTCTGCAGCCAAAGTTCATACTATGATGGAGGTGAGGTCTTCTGGTAATTGTACTTTCTCACAAGTCGCCTTGAGGGATGTCTTGAAGAATTCAACTTCCAGCCTTTCCCACATGTCCATTGCTGTCCGTCAAGCTAATTATGGCTTCCTTCATGTTACTAGGATAACTTCATATTTCTTTTTTTAAATTTTTTAACATTTATTTATTTTTGAGAGATAGAGAGAGACAGAGCACAAGTCGGGGAGGGCAGAGAGAGAAGGAGACACAGATTCCAAAGCAGGCTCCAAGCTCTGAGCTGTTAGCATAGAGCCTGAGGCGGGGCTCAAACTCATAAACTGTGAGATTATCACTAGAGTCTAAGTCAGACACTTAACCAATTGAGCCACCCAGGCAACCCAGGATAACTTCATATTTCTATTGCTTCCTTTCATGGTCTATTAATTATGATTTTGTTTGGCTGAAATGTAGCACACTTGACTGTAATGACTTTGCCAAGTGGGTTCAGTTTGTTTACACAGGAAGAAGAAATCCAGAGGGTGTTGTACGGGTCTGGCATGCCAGCTCCGTGACACCACTGGCGACTGGGCTCCCTCTGTCTTCCTGCTCTGTCATCCTTTGCATGTCTCTTTTATCCTCATGGCTGCAAAATGGCTGCTCTGCCTCCAGGCATGGCATCTCCATCCTAAAGTAGAGCATGGGAGAGCTATGGATAAAGGACAAAGACAAAGCCAGCTAAGGGTGTCATTGTTTAAAGAGCCTTCCCTGAAGCCTCAACCGGTGACCTCTGCTTACATCTCTCTTTCCAGAACTGAAATACATGGTTGTTCTGGTGGCAAAGATTCAGCAGAGATGAGCATATTTAACAGGGTGCTTTGGGACCAAATTGTGCGCTGGGGTGAATAAAAATGGAGGGAAAAATGAAGATTGGATAGAAACAAGCAGTCCCATACTCGGTGATTCGAGTGAAAACGTCTTAAGAAAGCCCTAATGTGGACTATCCACCACTGATTCTGTTATGGGTAAAGGCATTAAAGTACACGGCATATATAACACTGTAACAATAATCATTCCAGATAAGAAATTATCTATTCTACTTTGCTAAACAAGGAATGTTTGTCATTTTGCTACACTTCATTCTGGTCCCACAGAATAGGCACTTGTGATTTTTTTCCTGCATACCTTCTACCTACATACAGTCTAGGATAAATAAAATTTAATATTCTTTATTTTTTAACTTAATGTAAGTATTTATACTTTATACTTATACTGTATATAAGTATTTATACTTTACTGCCAAATATTCTAAATATTCATGTAAAAGAATTATAGTAAATTCTACCAGTTTGATATTTTATTTATTTAAATATACAATCGTATGTATTTAGATTTTCCTCCATTTTAAGAAGATAGTGTTACAAGGACTTTTTTCATATATCGCTTTGTATTTCTTTAGGACTCATCCTTTACGGGCACATTTCAATAAAATGAACTATGGTTGAAGCATATGAGCCATTTTTATGATTGTCGGGAAAGGCACCATGCTATTTTTGGGAAAAGGTTTTACCAATTTATATTCTCGTTATCACTCCATGTGTGTATCCCTATTTAAAAAAAAAAAAAGAATGAAATAGAAACAAAGGAAGAAAAGGAGAGGAGTCCAGGACTGAATCAGCCCTGCCCTCTTGTGGTAAATCTTACAATCTCAAGGCGGCTTTTTCTTTCTCGAGGGCTTGTGTTTGGAATGTTACGCCTAACGCTGTTGTCAGACCCTGATCTTTTCGAATAAAAAGTGGGACCTCAGTATGAGTTTTACAGACTCAGAGAATAGGAATGATTTGGGCTTGAACTCCACAACAGTACCAAAGAAAGGACCTACACGAGATCTGTGTGGGAGCAGTTAATTCTTGTTCTGTTGATTAGGAATTGGTGATACTGCTTGGGAAGCAGTCTTCTGAAGGGGACAGTCCTTAAATGATGATTTAAAGGAAGAGAGAATATTTGGTTTAAGACTGATATCTATGTCTGTGTCTGTGTCTATATCATTTATGGAGAGAGAGAAAGAGATTCAGATGAAACAATAAGGATTGTCTAGCTTAATTATTTTTCTTCGCAAGTGGAGAGACTGAGAATCCCAGCAATTAGGGGGCTTTCCCAAATAAAGCTCCAATAAATAAATAAAATAGTCTCCCTTTTAGCCCTGGCTTTTGCTACTGGATACTCCATGGTCTTTCTGTTAGATTTCTTCTTAAAAAGTATGAGCACTAAATGAGATAATACAGAGAGAGTGCTTTGAGAAATATTCAGTAAAAACACAAGCAAGCAGAATTATTAGTTAATGCAGCAGAGAAGCTATAGCAAAGAGTGATTTATATCTGCGGCATAGTTATTTTGACTAAAATCTTTGAAATGTCAGAATTCAAAAGACTTTTTAAAAAATTCATTTTGGTGCACTCAACTTACTGGTAGAATAAATGCGTCTGAACTAATTACACATGTAGTGCTTAGCATCATGCTGGAGCATAGCACTGACCTAAAACTGTTAAGTAATAATCATTACTACTACATGTTTTGCCTGGACTAAGTGTTTTACATATATTAATTTTTTCAGTAGTCAGAACCACTCTATGAAGTAGATTTTATTTTTTAAGAGTTTATTTATTTTGAGAGAGAGGGCGAGCAGGGGACAGGCTGAGAGAAAGGGAGAGAGAGAATCCCCAGCAGGCTCCATGCTGTCAAAGTGAAGCCCGACCTGGGGCTCAGGCTCACCAACTATGAAATCATGACCTGAGCTGAAATCAGAAGTTGGATGCTTAACCGCCTGAGCCAACCAGGAGCCCATAGGAGATCCTATTTTTAATTCCATTTTATGAGGAACCTCATGCCTGGAGAGGTTAAGTAACTTGCTTTGATCACACAGTTTTAAGTGGCAGATCCAGCCTTACTGTCTCCCTAAACTACCTGTTATGACGTCTAGTGCTCAGACTAGAAGCCCATTTCCTGGCTACTATTTAATGCACTGTATCTTCTCTGTTACGCATGGCTCTATCTTATGCTGGAGAAGGTCACATCACGTCTTTTTAGACAAGTAACAATGTAACTTTCTTGAGAATCCATATATTACAAAAATGTATTACAGCAGAAGAGTAAATATTTAATTTTTTTCCATTAGTCATAGCAGTGGAGAAAGAGATATGACAGGGATCTCTTTCTTCTCAGTACCAGAGGGGAGATGATGTAAAGAGACTCCTTTCACACTCAGAAGTCAACTAATGTTTACTGAGTGTTTCTTTAGCATAAGGACTAAGGTTACCTTGATGAACAAGGTCGATGGGGTTTCTGCCCTCAAGGTACTTAGATTCTTGAGGAAATGAATGTCAATAAATTGATGGCAAGGGCAAATATGACAGTTGCTGTAAAAATGAGAGAATATATGCAGAGTATAAGAGCCATCTTAATATGGAAAGTTAGAGAAGGTTTCCTAAGGAATTGGTATTTCAGGAGGAAGAGCACTCCTGGAGGAGGGAATAGGACGTGCAAATACTGTCACAGAAGACAACATGACCTCAGTAAGGAACTGAAAGATGACTGTGGCAGGAGCACCAGAGAGCAGGAAGGTACAGGTGAGATGAAATGTAGGTGATGGACAGATCACACAAAGCTTTTTTGGAACTGTGAATGGATTCAATCTTTCTTCCAAGAGCAGTAGGGAAATGATTAAAGGGCTTCAAGCTTGTGTGTGGAGGGGGGCAGTGAGGGTGTGTGGTTCAATCTTGCAACAGTTTGAAGAATGGACTGGAAAGAAGCATTGATGAGGAAGGGTGAGGAGGCGCTCTTTTAGTACTGCGTGGGAAGATAATGTTCTGGATCAAAGTAGAGGCAAGGCAAAAAAGTAAGTGGATTTAATAGATATTTAGGAGGTAAACTCAACAAAATTTGGTAATGGAACAGGTATGGTAGATAGCAGAAGGAAGCCTTCAGGTTTCTTAGGGTGCAGCAGATGGTGCTACGCTTCACTGAAATAAAGCATATGGGAAGGATGGGGTCTGGGGTAAGAGAATTCCTTTTTGGACTTCAAGGGTTAAATCTAAGGAGGTAGTTGGGTTCATGAAACTAGAGTGTCAAAGAAATAGCAGGAGATAAAAACTTGGTCATCAGTGAAGTACAGAGTCATGGATGAGATTGTCCAGGGAGAGAGCGTATAGCAAGAAGAAGGTCTGGATGAGTCTAGAAGAACTCTACTGTTTAATGGCCAGAAAAGGAAGGTGAGCTTGCAAAAGATGCAGAAGAAGAGTTGAAAGATAGAGAAAAACCAAGGAGTGGTGTCACAGAGGATGCAGAACGAATATTTTCAAAAGAAAGTATGTAATCAGTTGTCAAATATGCTAAAAGGCCAGGAAAAATAACACTGCAAATGCCCATTAGATTTAGCCACATGAGGGTCTTAGATAAATCTTAGCATGATGGAGCCAGATTGGACTGTGTAGAGAGAGAATAGGTAGGAAAAGGAGATGGAAGAATAGAAAGGTTGCTCAATTAGTCAAGGTTCTCCAAAGAAAAAAAACCCAATTATATTTATAATTCATATATATATGAAAACATTTATTATAAGGAATTGGCTCATGTAACTATGGCAGCTGACAAGCCCTAAGGCCTGAAGGATGCAAGGTGGAGACGAGGAGAGCCATGGTAGACTTCCAATCCAAATCAGTAGGAAGGCTCCAGACTCAGGAAATGCTAATGCTTCAGTTAGAACTTGAAGGCAGGAAAAAAACCCAATAATCCAGTTCGGCCAGTCTTTTTTGTTCTTTTCAAGCCTTCAACTAATTGTGTGATGCCCATTCACATGTGGGAGGGCAATCTGCTTTACTCAGTCTACTGATTTAAATGTTAATCTCTTCCAAAAACACCTTAGCAGATAGATATACCCAAAATAATGGTTGACTACCTAACTGGCCACACCATGTCCCAGTTAAGTGGACACAAAAAATTCTCAGTTGTGACTGAGAGACCAAATAGGAGGAGAATGGAAAAGACCCACTAGGTTAGTTGACATGGTAGAGAGATGGAATCGAAGTCATTCCAGAGATAGCTGAAGAGTGACTGAGAGGTAATGACCTATAGATGTTTTATTTGAGAAGTTTTGCTGTGAAAGACAGGAAAATGGAATGTCAGACTTATAGTGGGCTTGAGGGTCTCTTTCTTTCTTCTTCCTTACCTCCCTCTCTTTCTCCCTCTCTTCCTTCCTTCCTTCCTTCCTTCCTTCCTTCCTTCCTTCCTTCCTTCCTTCTTCCTTCCTTCCTTCTTCCTTTCCCTCTCTCTTCCTTCCTTCCTTCCTTCCTTCCTTCCTTCCTTCCTTCCTTCTTCCTTTCTCTCTCTCTTCCTTCCTTCCTTCCTTCCTCTTTCTTTCTTTCTTTCTTTCTTTCTTTCTTTCTTTCTTTCTTTCTTTCTTTCTTTCTTTCTTTCTTTCTAGTAACAGAGAATTAAAAATATTTTGAAGGAGAAGATCAACTAAAGATAAAAGAGATAAATATTATATTATAAAACTCTTGAAAAGTAGGAGAGGAGGAGATCCTTGCCTTTCTTTCTCCATCTTCCTGTCACATCTCAATTCATAGTACCAGTGGGAACATCTAGGACACTCACTGGACTGAACATTGTTGTCATGATTTTCATCACCACCATCTTTGGATCATCAAGAAGCATTGTAAATTTCCAAATGGCATAAAGTGCTCTAGAAGAGAAATATAATTTTTGCTTTATCTGCTCTGGAGCAGGTTTTAAATAGTCAAACCCTGGCTGGAAGGGTTAGTTCAGCCTGGTCTGCCTTAGACAGGATGCACATAACTGAAGGAAGTACAGAGTTTTTTGCTCATCTGTGAAAATTTCTTTTTTATTCCGTGTACCAAATTGACACCATGTCCAGGAATAATGAAGATCATAAAAACCCATTCTGAAGATGTTTCAATTTAAAACATTAAGGGTTGAACCATTAGGGTTTTCTGAACCTTTGTGCTAAATGTCAAAAATATGTATAAATGGTAAAATTTGCCTTTATTTTTGTTTAATCCTTTTGCTTTCAACATTTATTGAAGAGCATTTATCAGATGCTACCAGTATGCCTGACACTAGGAATAGAATGTGAACAAGAAATGTTTCCTGCTTGCAAGGGATTTGTAGAGTGATATGACGAAGATAAATACAGACAAGTAACGAAGTCATTTACAAGTAACAGCATTAGTCATGTTAAGAACATGGTGTCACATAAGCACATAGAAGGGACTCTGATCTTGGAGGGTCTGGGAGGCCTTGTTTTAAGATGTAATTCGGAAGTTGTGACCTGAAAAAATGATTAGAGTCCTGATGAAGTGAAAAAGAAAAAAAGAGAATTTCTCTCTCTCTCTCTCTCTCTCTCTTTTCTTTCTTTCTTTCTTTTTTCTTTTTCTTTTTCTTTTTTTTTTTTACAGAGAGAACAACTTAGGCAACCCAGGTTATCGGGGAGGTGAATACTGGTGCATTCAGAGTCACCTCAAGTTTAGCACAAAGTGCAAAGGGAAAGGGTGAAAGGCGAGGCTGAAGTAAGCAGAGGATAGTTCAGGAAAGGAATAATGCTAGGAAATACTTCTCTAGTGCTTAGTTGAGCTAGGCTTTATGCATAACAATTCACCTAATCTGTATAAATGCTCTGAGGTAGGGAATGTCATCATCTCCACCACATGGAAGTATAGTAAGATGCAGCAGCTTGCCCAAAGTCACACTCTTGCCGAGTCCCACTGGAGGAGGAGAGGTGGAAGAGGAGCTCAGTGGTGCTCTGCCCACCGCACCATACAGCCTCCAGGGGCAGAGCCTTGGGAGAGAATCAGACTTTGTCTCAATGCACAGCAGTCATGTATAGCCAGAATTGTGTTTTGGAAAGATCAATGAGTGTACTCTAGAAAAAAATGCATATGAGCAGTTCTAGAAGCAACGGGAGAAGTGGAAATCAAACTCAGGAAATCTCTTGGTTGGGAGAAAAGGAGAATGGGAAACCTAAAAATGTAACTTTACATAACATAAATTATGAAATTTCAAATATTCTGTTGGATATTTGAATGATTAAGTGTGCAAATTCAAAGAAGATGCCTCTTGGACAGTGATATCAGCAAGATGGCCAAATAAAACATGTTTCACTAGTATTCCCTCAACAACAGTTTGGCATCCATCCACAGACAAACTATGAACATTTAAAATATAAATTATTCTAAGGCATGGTTGTTTTGAATAGTGTACATTGGCTTAAAAATCTTCAGTTTAAGGAGAGGCAAAACCAAATGAAAATATAAGAACTAACATCAAATGGATACAGAAGAAGCCATAGTGGCAAAGTGCTTCTTTGGGACATTTTGAATGGCAAAGGAAGGGTGTGGTCAAGAAAAGGTTCAGGAAGGGAGAAGCATGTGTTCTACTCCATGGGGTGGGCTCAATTTTCACTGAAGCTTCAGGCTCCCTTCCACTTTCTCACCTAGGGCTCACTTGTTTATTCCTTTGTCCCTACTCTTTTTTTCTTTTTAATGCTTATTTTCATTTTTGAGAGAGAGAGAAAGAGAGAGAGTATGAATGGGGCAGGGGTAGAGACAGAAGAAGACACAGAATCTGAAGCAACCAAGCTCCTAGATGTCAGTATAGAGCCTGATTGGGGGGGGGGGGCTTGAACTCATGAACCACAAGGTCATGACCTGAGCTGAGTCGAAAGCTTAAATGATTGAGCCACCCAGGCACCCTTGTTCTTACTCTTTTAGTAGGAACCCTAAAGGACACTCAGGGATAGAGAAAGGTGCCTGTGCCCCTCTACCTGAAAACTCTTGGAGGAAATCATTGGGGAAGAGCAAGCAGTGAGTGGAAGAGAGAGAATAGAGTTCTGAGGGGCGGGATAAGGTTGGTTGTAGTCATGGAGAAATCATGGAGAGGAGTGATAAGCTTGGCTTACCCCCAAATATGGTAGGAACAATATTCAGCTCATGCACTCTAAAGGACCTACTATGTGCTAGGCTCTGACCTACAGTTTTACATATGTTCTCTCATTCTCTCCTCTCAGTTACCTAGTGAGCCACACACTATTTTTATCCTCTTTTTACAAATGAAGAAATTGAGGTCCAAGGATGATTAAAAAGTACGTTTTTTTTGTAGTTTCAAGTTTTTATTTAAATTCCAGTTAGTTAACACACGGTGTAATACTAGTTTCAGGTGTAGAATTTAGTGATTGGTCACTTACATACAACACCCAGAGCTCATCACAACCAGCGCCCCGCTTTCCCATCACCCATTTAGCGCATCCCCTTCCTACCTCCTTTCCAGCAATCCTCAGTGTGTTCACTATAGTTAAGAATCTGTTAAACAAACAAACAAACAAAAAACCAAGAAACAAGAAAAAAAGAGCCTGTTTTATAGTTTGCCTCTTTCTTTTTTCCCCCCTCTGTGCTCATTTGTTTCTTAAATTCCACATATGCGTGAAATCATATGGCACTTGTCTTTCTCTGACTTATTTCACTTAGCATAATACTGTCTAGCTCCAGAAATAAGTTTTTAAAATCACACAAAATGGTAATTGGCAGAGGCATTTAGTCTCAAACCCTGCTCAGATCCAGAGCTATCCTTAGACTGCCGTACATGTCATGCGTGTTAGATGCGCGCCAGGACAGGGCAGCAGCATTTCTGGTAGCTGCTCTTGGAAGGTAATGCATCCATCTCTTGGGCCCGCAGTTCAGTCTTCAAGTCCTGCTTGAGGAATAGAGCACTGTGGTAATCAAGTCATCCTCGTGTAGTAGCTTGGGAGGCTGAAGTCCGAGGATTCAGTCTGTGTTGTAAAGACAATGATAGGCCAGTATTAGAGTTTTACTCATTTCCAGGGTAGATCATTTAATTCTGTGCAGAATTAGGTTTCTGTGCACTTAATTGTTTTTGGTCTCAGAAGAAACTTATCTATGAGTAACAACTCTGGAATGCAGCGTGTGAATAATGAAGTGAGACCCTTCATTTTCCAGCTGTTTTATTCCATTCCTGTTCCGTTTAGACGGGGCGCAAGGGAGCAAGGATTTCAGGTTAATTGCAAGACAGCACATTGAATAATGCAGGTCAGCGGCTGCCTTGCTCCTGGGGAAATGCTTTCAAAGGATCCTTTCAAAAGTAGATTTTAAACAAAGTCCTAAAAGATTTACTTGCAGATTTTTAAGAAAACATGTCTTAACAAAGCTATTTTGGGAAGATGTTTTTCATTATTGTTCAGAGTAAGCTACATAAATGCCTTTCACTGATGGCTCAACATTTGAGTATCTCTCATAAACTCACAACCCTGGTGAACTAAAATTGGAATCTAACATGGAAGTCTAATGCAAGAAATCTGGGACTGATTGAGGCTACTCTGAAGATTGTATTTTAACTGTTGTGGCTGAGAACATGGCTCATTGCCTGTACTTTCAAAATCCCCAGGAATACCATACCCCCCCCCCCCCCCCCCCCCCCCCCCCCCCCCCCCCCCCCCCCCCCCCCCCCCCCCCCCCCCCCCCCCCCCCCCCCGTTTCCTTTCCTGTTCAGGTTTTCTAGAATTGTTGCTGGGCTTCCTTCCATCTGCAGAGAGGTGACAGAAGCGCTAAAGTCATCTGTAAAGGCTAACCACTTTTATTCCTAGTAATACCATTCTTCTACACCCAGCCTATGAAAAACAACATTCCAACTTGCTGGTAAACTACCACAGAAAGAGATTAAATCTGTTACCTAGTGAATAAATACAAATAGTTAAAAATGAGTTTTCATTTCATCGTTTGGCCTCTGCTTGTTCAGAATCCCACTATGCAGGAAGATTTAATATCGGAGAAGTAAAAGCCCTATTTCACCACTATATCATGGGGATTGCTGTCACTTAAAATGAATTTCTTGTACCTTCCCTTCTCTTTCCCAGTCAAGATTCAGGCTGCAGGAAGGAGAGCAATAGCTTCAGAGGCAATATGATCATTTAAGGACCATCTCTAAGCTGTGGATTATTCAGACAGATTATCCAGATTCTTGACTGTTTTTCCTTCATGTTGTATGTTTTACACCATTTTTGCCTCACAGACTAATACACTTGGTTCAAAGACATCTATGAAAGTGGGTGGTTACTGCAATAAAGTAAGGTACCATGATTACGGTGTGATTTTTGATCAGATTCAGTCTTTTCCCAAGCTTCTTCAGCCTCATCACTTATATCTTTTAAAGGATTTTTTTAATTAAAAAATTTTTTTATGTCTTTATTTTATTTTGAGAGAGAGAGAGACAGACAGAGACAGAGAGTGAGCAGGGGAGGGGCAGAGAGAGAGGGAGACACAGAATCCGAAGCAGGCTCCAGGCTCTGAGCTGTCAGCACAGAGCCTCACATGAGGCTTGAACCCACGGACCGTGAGATCATGACCTAAGCAAAAGCCGGATGCTTAACTGACTGAGCCACCAGGCACCCCAAAGGATTTTTTTTTCTAACTCAAAAGGTTTCTTTTTCTTTCTCTGTATTTGAATATGTGTTCTGGCAAGCTGTATGACCTTGGACAAGATGCTGAACTTGGCTAAGTGGATTGTCCTCATCTATAAAACGAGGACCTACTTTGATGTCTGCCAGAAGACTTCCAGGCTGGACTCAGGCAGCATCTGTGGAGCTGTTTGTGAACCGTAAAGCCTCCCGTGCTCTAAAGTATTAATGAACTGCCAATCGACTCCCTCATGTATACACTTTTACCCCTTCCAGTTGTGATGACCTACAATCCAATACCTCAGACAGGCTTCCATTATTTCTTTAATGCACTGCACAGACAAACATCTGTCCCTGGCTTCTTCCTGCCTTCCTGGGGAGTGGGTCTCTCTAGTTTGCTCCTGGCGGAAGGCTAGCATCAGAGGAAGTACAACTTGCTTTTTCTAAAACTAAAGACCTTTCAGCTTTGAATTCCTAGTCATTATGATATTTATTGATTGCATACACGTTTATTGTGTCTATTCTGTCAGGCCCTGTTCTCAGCACTGAGGTGTGGTCACCTGATGGATGTCTTCCTTTTGTCCCTGCAGATCTGGACTCTGCCTTCTCCACTCTGCTCTGTACCCCCAGAGGCTGATCTGTGGGGACTGCTGGCTCCCTTCAGGGTTCAGTTCCAGAAAGGGTCAGCAGGCAGTCTGAGGGATGGAGGGAGGGGGGGATGTTGAGGCACGTATTTTCCGGGCTCCCTTCTAAAGAGAGACTGCTGGCTGGCAGTGCTCCTCTGCTGCCGGTCCTCGCTCCTGTCCTTGGGCCTCTCCAACAGCCTCCAGTGACTTCTCGGCTGTGCTCCAGTGACTTCTCCGCTGTGCCCTCCAGGCTGGGGAGTGACTCAGCCCCTGGGTGCTGCACTGCCCCCGGTAACAGAAGCCCTGCAGTAGTCCCTTGGTAAATGGTCTCTTATCAAATTTTCTCCAGTTACTCATCTGCTTCCTGCTGGGGCCCTGGTCGATTTAAACAATAAACAAGACATAGAAGACCTTGCTCTTTATGGAACTTACATCCTAGAGATAGATAATTAACAAACAAGAAAGATAGACAATTAACAAACAACAATAAGCAAAATCACAATCATAACAAATAGCGATATTACCTTTGTGTAAAGAAAAGTTTATATGATAGAAAGAAACTAGGGTGCTGGGCAAGGTACAACATTAGACAGGGTAGCAGGGAAAACTATTTAAATTTTTTTAATGTTTATTTTTGAGAGAGAGAGAGAGAGAGAGAGAGAGAGAGAGAGAAAGCAGTGGAAGGGCAGAATGACAGGGAGATACAGAATCCAAAGCAGGCTTCAGGCTCTGAGAGGTCAGCACAGAGCCTGATGGGGGTGGACCATGAGATCATGACCCGAGCTAACATCCGATGCTCAACCTCCTGGGCCACCCAGGTGCCCCAGCAGGGGAAACTTCTTAGAGGAGGTAATATTTAATTTGAGATCGGATTGACAGTGATGAGGGAGAATAATGTGCAGGTGGAGGAAAGGCACTGACACAAAGGTCTTGAGGTAGGAATGAGAACAAAGAACACAGAGAAGGCCAGGGTGGTTGGATGTCATGAAATCAGAGCATAAGGGTGGACAGTAGGGAAGGCCTCATCAAGCGTCAAGGCGCCCAGCCTCACAATTATGGAAATATGGCCATCTAGGAGCTTTGGTTGGTAAGATACAAGCTCCAAGATGGTTTGTTACATATACCAGATATTTCTGCCTACCTACCTGGATATTCCAGATGGAAGCCACAAATGAATAATAATTTTCTCCCACTGGAAAATACAAGTCTTATTCATATCTCTGAGTTACAGTTTTCAAAAATTGCACTGTGTGCTTGAAAGGTCAGGGTCAAACATTCTCTACCCCTCCTACCCAGATTCTCTTCTTAAAAACATGCCCTGGGCTTCTGTTTCAGCCTGCCATTTTCCATCTCTGTGCTTGTCATCCACATGTCTGGACCCGGGAACGTTTTATGCCTTTTCAAAACTCTCTTCCAGAGAGCAAGCCGGTCATGCTTCCAGCTCATTACTTCTCAGATCGAGCTTCCCTTGTGATTCCCCCCCTTAAAAATGTAGAACCAGAGCCTGTGATGCCGTGTTTGGAAGATCAGGCCCCTCACTGCAGGCGTCCGACTCTTGTAAAACTTTCTTATCTCACAGCCCTACAGCCGCAAGGCTGCCTTCACAGGGCTCCCCGGAGCCTCCAACACAGCCGCTCAGTCGGACGTCTACCACGCCCCAGTGCTCACAGACACGGTGCACGGGAGCTAATTCTACCAGCTCAAGATATGCCTTTTTGGCATACTGCTTATTTTGAGCTAGTTGTTTTTAAGAGACTGCAGACACGGGAGAAGCACTGAAAACTGAGCAGATGTTACCCTTTCATAAGAGACATTTACATTTATAAGGGGAATCTTCATCTGAAAGGGCGTCTTCCTCTCTGTTCGAGAAGAGAAAGATGACTACATTTCCAGAAACTCTTATCACTGAAAAAGGCAAGGGCTTAAAACCTGATGACAACCTCACCTTGTTTGCTGTGGCTTTCCTGACACCTTCCAATAACTGCCCTCCCCCTCCCCAACATTTTTTGTTTGTTTGTTTTTAGCGGGAGATGTTATTTGAGGTGGTGGTCCTTCAGGGGATCTACTCAGTTTTCCTGGGTCTTTCTTATGTATACGGGAGAAATATATGTCTTAAAAAATCTGAGGGTTTTTTCTCCTGTCAACTGTTATCACAGTGAGGTCTCAGCCAAGAACCTATAAGGGTAGAGGGCACATTATTTTTCTTCCTATGAAATGGAAAACACCTGTCTTTGAGAAAAAGTCTTGAAGCAAATTCTTTAAAATTACAACTTAAAAAAAAATCAAAACTGAGATTATATCAAGTATAATTGAGTCTCTTTACATCAAGCATAAAAGGGCAAGTGATATTTGTGATTAGTGAATCAGTGCCTAGAGGCTATACTTATATTTGGTTAGTATATTTGACTCTTAAGTTTAATAGCATCTTCCAAGAAGCAGAATTATATTGGGTCATTCAATATTTAGGAAGAGGAACTTGTTGAAATGCTAGAATTTCAAGATAGAATAGTTTTCTGGGAACTTGCCCACTGGTTCTCTGTTGAAATGCTGTGGATGTTTACACATGTGGAACATTCACAACCATGTCTAGACCAGAGATAGAGAAGGAGGGGACTTGTGGATGAAGTCAACTGTTGGGTGACTGACATCCCATTTAAAAACTTGTATTTGTGGGGAGCCGGGGTGGCTCAGTCGGTTAAGCCTCTGACTTCAGCTCAGGTCTGTAAGTTTGAGCCCCGCATGGGGCTCTGGGCTGACAGCTCGGACCCTGGAGACTGCTTCGGAATCTGTGTCTCCCTCTATCTCTTCCCCTCCCGCACACATGCTCTGTCTTTCTCTGTCTCAAAAATAAGTAAACATTGAAAAAATTAAAAACAAAAACAAAAAACACAAAGTTGTATTTGTGATTTCCAATTCTGACTTCAGCATTACTATATGATAACCACTAGATGGCAGGCGTGAACAACATAAAAAATACAACATGGCTTCTAACTGAAAACACTAGTCTTCTGGATCTCTTGCTTTCCCCACCTCCTCACTTCTCATATCCTCTTGTCTCGTCTCATTTTTTCATTTTTCCTCTTTCTGTCGCTCATTGCATTTGTGTTTCTAGTTACAATTTTAAATAATTGATCCTGGAGAATTACACAGCTGATCGTAAAGAATCAGAGCTGAAAACCAGTCACATACGTTTGTAATTTGAACAATAAAGCAGAAATTATTTTCTCTAATTCAAGAGGTCTTGTATAACTGCTTTCTGTTTGAGCTGAGGATAAAGCTTCAGAGACTGTTGAGACTCAGAAAGGCTTGTGTTTCAGTCTCGTCCTCACACTGGCAGGTTGGGGTGGGGGGTGGCTTGTGTGTACAGAGAAGCAGGACTGAACCAGAGAGAATAAGAAAGCACAGAGACCTTGGGAGCTCTGTGTAAACTGATGAGCCGTATTCCTTCTGGGTGATACTATCAAAGGAGTGATTTGATAATGATCAAGGTGCTGTGCTGAAGTCATCCCTAAAAAAGTCCAACACCGACCCTCAACCTCCAAAAAAACAAACACACCCACAACCCTACAACACAACTTGACTGCAGGCAGCATTTGAGGAAGGAGCTACCATGTTACTAATCCATTCAAAGGAGGAGAAAGTCATCAGTCAGAATAACCGCCATGCAATTAAGCCCCATGTTTGAGAGGCGTGATTTAGGTTCTTTCTCTGTTTCTTGGAGTCATTGTTCTTTGCTCAGTAAATCTTCTTTTCCTTTTTAAAATTTATTTTTCTAGGGGCACCTGGGTTGAGCATCCAACTTTGGGTCAGGTCGTACTCTCACTGTTTGTGAGTTTGAGCCCTGCGTCCAGCTCTGTGCTGACAGCTCAGAGCCTGGAGCCTGCTTCAGATTCTGTGTTTCCCCCTCTCTCTGCCCCTCCCCTGCTCATGCTCTCTCTCTCTCTATCTCTCTCAAAAAATAAACATTAAAAAATAAATACAATTTGTTTTTCTATTCTCAAATCCTCCTTTTGAAGGCGAGGGCTCCAGTTTCAGGAGCCCAGAATTTGAACTTTGCTTCCCAACCCCTTACTACCTAAAAGGCCGCAGGCTTCAGGGACCTTCTCAGACATTAGCCTCCCTCTGGAGGGTGCCCCTTGAGCGCTGCTCGTCTGCCTGGGGTTTTGCAAGGTTTAGCTGCCGTATTTTTTCAGACTCTGGGAATTAAGGAATTGAGGAAGAGCCAACTCTTTTGTGGTGTCGAAATGGGGTATCTGTCCAATCAGATGGGGGCTCCCAAACGTCGGACAACTGCCTCTGAGGCAGAACACAAGACACAGACGTGTTTTGAATACGAGGCGAGGGAGTGAGGGAGGGGTGGGCCGGACAGCAAAGGAGAGTCTGCAGCAAAGCAGTGGGAGGGGGCTGCACTTACAGGAGGAAGGTGCCAGGCCTGGCAGCATCCAGAAGTCCCCCTTTCTGGTGTAAGTAGCGCCTTGCTCAGCTAGGGCCTATGGGTATTTGGAGGTGGGTGGCCTGGTGGGCCTGTCTGTGTTCAGGCAGGGGTGGCTGTGGGCTCTTTCTACGTCCCATTGTTCAAGCTTGACTGGCCAAACGTGGCCTCTATCTCTCCCTCCCTGTAGCTTTCTCTCTCTCCTTGCGCTTTCTGTCTCTGTCTCCGTCTTTTTGTTTCTGTTTCTCAGTCTCGCTCTCTTGCTATCTCTCTCTCACACGCACACATACACTGTGCTCACAAACATATAAACAAGAGAAGGAAAATGCTTATTCCAGTTTGAAACCAAACCTGGCCAAATAAGTGAGATTATGAAAATTCCCTCTGTGATTGTCCACATGCTGTCAATTCAGTTTTCCTTTGGAGACGTTAAATACCAGGACTTGATAGGAGGCTAAGAGAGAGGAGTAGGTTATAAAATGAAGTAATTCCTGGGTTCATTAAAATTCACTGAAAAGAGCTATATTAGCTCCAGCGAAACGCAGAATTCAGGGTATAATTGTTCATTCCAACTCTTCTACCTCTGAATTGCAAAGCAGCACGTGCCCAATTAATCTGACGGCTTCATCCGTATCGACTAGTTCACACTCTGATGCTGTCACTTACTAGGTGTGGGTTCTTAGTCAAGGTATTTGACACTCTGAGCTAGTTTTCTCATTTGTAAGAGAAGATTGATAACGTCTGCCCCATGGTGTTGCCCTGAACGCGGGCTGAGGTCACATGTGTCCAGTGTCTGGCAGGGCGCCTGGCTCACAGTAGGTGCTTAATGAAGAGCAGTTATTAATTTTGGGGGAGTGAGTAAGGAGTAGTGGAACGTGGACAATGGAGTTAAACATTCCTTGCTTTAAATGCTGTACAGTCTTTTTTTAAATGTTTATTTTTGAGAGAGAGAGAGAGAGAGCGAGCGAGCGTGCACAAGCAGGGAGGGACAGAGAGACACACACACAGAATCTGAAGCAGGCTCTAGGCTCCGAGCTTTCAGCAGAGACAGACGTGCAGCCTGAACCATGAGCTATGAGATCATGAACTGAGCTGAAGTTAGACACTTGACCAACTGAGCCACCCAGGTGCCCCATAACCCTGAAAGGCTGGGAGGCCTTGGGAGAGCGATTCCATTCTCCCCTGTAAAGGGGTGATAATATCACACTGTTTACTGAGTTACTGTCCCTGCCGTGTGGTAATAATTCTGTAACTGATAACTATATTCTTGATGTTGCCTGTTCATTCCTTACAATATTTACTGAAACCAAACCATGTTGTGTGTTTGGCACTATGTCGAGCCCTAAGAGAGGATATACAGAAGAATCATGTGATGGCACTTGCTTTCTGGAGGCTAACGGGTGGAAGCAGGGTCCCTCAATGTAACAATATGACCGTCAAATGTTAGTCGTAAGTGACATGGTGTATAATAAAGTGTGGTGGATTTTAGAAAAAGGAGAGAATTTGGGAGCTCCTATGGTAGGGGAGATCGTAGAGGAGCAGTCAAGTCCTAGAGGGCTTTGACGGATGAGTGAGATTTGCAGATGTCGGGCCAGCGTGGACAGATATAAAGTGTATCAGATAGTGACACGTAGTATGGAAAGAATGACAGAGAAGGGGCAGAGCGAGTGCTGTGGGGTGTTCTACAACTTTAAATAGTATAGACGAGGAAGGCCTCCCTGAGGAGTCCGCAGCAGATGTTGCTAACTGAGCAAAGGAGATGAAGGACTGAGTCATGGGGACGGATATTTGGGGAGCCGCTATGCCAGGCTGAGGGAAGCCTGAGTGTAGGAGTCCTAAAGCGGATGCATGTTTGGGATGTTGGAGAACTAGCCAGGAGACCAGTGTGGCTGGAGTGGAGTTAGCAGGGGCGAAAGTCCAAGGAGGTGAGGTTGGAGAGGTAGCACTGTGCGGTGGATGCTGAAGAGATTGAGCCTATCATGGAGGGGCTTGCGTGCCATTTGAGAGACTTTGGCTTAACTTTGAACGACATGGAGAATCATTGAAGGATTTGAGCAGAGGAAGGGCAAAACCTGACTTCTGCTTGCAAAAGATTGTCTGTCTGGTGTTTTGAGAAATAGGCTTGAGGGAGCCAAGGATGGAAGTGGGGAAATTATTTAGGAGAAATTTGCAACAATACAGGCAAGAGAACATCAGATGTGACAAGTGACTGGATTCTGAAATTCTGGATATGTTTTGAACTAGCAGAAAGGATCACACGGAAGCAATGATCTCATGAGGTACTTTTGATATAGTTAACCTTTGAGCTCTTTGACTTAGATTTATTACAGTTTAGAGATGAGGCGGGACATTGTAGGTTTTAAAATTCTCACTCCTTTACTTCTAGAACACTGTTCTGACATGAGCCCTCTAACTCACTCTTCACTCTGTCTCCTTCATAATATATCCATCCCTTATCTTTCCATCCATCTATTTATTAATCTCTCTTCACTTTGGAAACCAAGGTGTGCTAATTTCAGGAACTGATTCTGATGATTGACAGATGAATATGGTTCCTGATCCAGTTCTCAAAATGCTTATAGTCTAATAATGGAGACAGGCAGGTAAACAAAAAAATACAAAAAGGAAAGCAGTCTGACAGGAAGTGTGTTAGAGAAGTTGAAGACGTGATAGAGCACAAGATGTTTATCACTCATCTGTATGTCAAAGAAATCTTCACAGTTGAGATTTTCCCCTGTTGCCTTAAATGTAAGTATTCACTGAAGTTCTGTCCTTCAACCTTTATTTTCCTTCTCCTTTTGAGATCTCATCCATTCTCACAATTTTATTACCCCAATTAGTATGTTTTCCAACTCTTCTTCTCTAGCCCTGAGCTTTCCTTGAATGTCCTCACCTGAGACTGAAATTGTATCTTTATTGAATATTTGGACCCTCACCCTGATGGCTACTGTTTGTCTAGTGCACAAGGTCTAAAGTTCAGTTAACTTGGCCCTTTCTTCTTCATTTTCTGTACCCAGACAAATACACAGTCAATCATGTAGGATCTGTCTCTGCAGTGTCCTTCTTACCCTGTTGTCACCAATACATTACTTCTTGGCTCAACTGTTGTGAGAGACACATGTGATGACTATGGCTGATTTCTCCAGTCTATCCTATTGTTGGCTGCCAAACTTATTTTCATAAAAATCTACCTCCACAGCTACCCACTGCCTGTGTGAGTTTGGACTCTGGCAAAACATGGCAAATGGTCACACTTATTTCCTCACTGGTGTATGTCCCTCTGCTCCTGCCAAACTGAGGGTCTCTTGGTTTCTTGCTTCTATCCTATTTCTTAATTTCTTATGTTTTTCGAAATATACAGAATTCTCTCCCCCATCTCTACTTTTTAAAATCCTACACATACTTCAAACCCCATTTCTGTAGGTTGCCTTCTCTCTCTCTCTCAAAAAAAAATATATATATAACTATATAACAGGTAAATCAATCATACAATTGTAATGTTCACATATAAATTCAGCAAGCATATATCTGCTCTGTGTTACAGTATATCTAGGTTGATGATGTTGGAGACTATCTATCTATCTATTTATCTATCTATCTATCTGTACATTATGATACTGGTCGGCATATGTTATTAATTGAGCTGTGGGAGTACATTGGAAGAGTCCTTCACCTGGGCTAGGTAGAGTTTGTGAGAGCCAGAGAAGATTTTCTGGAACAAAAGAGAAGTGGGTTCCTAGGGCTCTTTTCTTCTCTATTTTGGAGTTCAGATTTATTAAAATCAGAAAACTTTGAGACTAGATGCTTGTAGTTCTCCAGTGTCATGTTGTTGTATAAGTTCTCTGGAAGTTGCTCCTTCTTGAATGAAGTCTCAGTCATATCTTAGAAGTTGGTGTGATGGGGACACCTGGGTGGCTCACTCGGTTAAGTGTCCAGCTTTGGCGCAGGTCATGATCTCACAGTTCATGAGTTCAAACCCTGCAATCTGGTTTTCTGCTGTCAGAACAGAGCCTGCTTTGGATCCTCTGTCCTCATCTGTCTCTGTGTCCCTTACCCACTCGTTCTCTCTCTGCCCCTCCCCTACTTGTTCACTCTCAAATAAATACATAAATAACTTTTAAAAAACATTTATAAAAAGAAGTTTGGTGTGATGAAGTCTGCAGTGATTCCCACTTTCCTTGTGCTTCTTGGGAAGGTCAGAGTCCTGGAAATGTACATTCCACACATCTGGTGCTGGTGATGGGAGTGTGTATGAGTGACCTCTTACAGGATTGTGTATATTGTTCATATTTTTCAGATCTTAT